>NC_135970.1:41991964-41996964 GCF_053455715.1 Rhinoraja longicauda | reverse complement strand
AGTCTGTAGCGTTGACCCATGCTCTCCTCCCAAGTGCTGATCCAATTTACTTCCGAAATCCTTGGTTCTTTCTCTGTCTTTGAGGCAGTGTCTATTTTTGTTTCGTTTTGGAGCTACAGCGCAGAAACAGGCCATTCGGCCCATCGAGTCTGTGCCGACCAGCGGTTCCCCCTATACTAACACTATCCTACACATACTGTGAACTTCATGCAAGCACAGGATTGCAATGCACCCTGGGGTATATGACAATGTACTAATCTGAATCTGCATCATTCCAATTTAATTCACTTTAAGATTCCCAGCTTGTATGAGACCAAAGACCAGTCTCACCCCAGCCACTCCCTCTTCTCCCCTCTCCCATCAGGCTAGAGGTACAGAAGTGTGAAAACGCACACCTCCAGATTCAGGGACAGTTTCTTCCCAGCTGTTATCATGTCCCGAGCTCCCATCTACCTCATTGGAGACCCTCGGACTATCTTTAATCTGACTTTATTGGACTTTACCTCGCACTAAACGTTATTCCCTTTATCCTGTATCTGTATACTGTGGACGGCTCGATTGTAATCGTGTGTTGTAACAAAAAGCTTTTCACTGTACCTCGGTACACGTGACAATAAACTAAACTAACGAAATATACTAACTAATGTTTGGCTCATCAGCCTGGCAATGTCACCACCACATTACCCAAAACGTCACCTATCCATGTTCTCCACAGATGCTGCCTGACCCGCTGAGTTACTCCAGCACTCTGTGTCTATCTTCAATGTGTTACAGGTTGAATTACATAGTGTAGCTTGGGTTAGATGTTAATGAGTGTTGTATTGCCTGGGTTATACTGCATTGATTTCTGCCTGACACCTCTCCCCCCCCCCCCCCCATCCTTAATCAATGAGACAAACGTCGAGGCAGAATCACACTAGTTGCTGGCCTTTCCCACCATGTTGTCCTCACCGAGACTGTAGAAAGACTGCATAGGCAGACGTGATGGAGACACGCAGAGGAGAGCTCGATGGCATCATTAAGTTGGTGCCCGGAGGCAAGGTGAGTTATGGACAGGTAGCCAATCATTTCTCCAGCCAGAGACTCAATACTCCAGATAAATATGAGAGGCGGAGAGCGGAAAGTTGAGTGGCCGAGGGTTATTTACCGAGTGCGTGCAATCTGATCCGTCAGTCTGCTGCATCCTCTGTGTGTGTGTGTGTGCAAAGAGGCCACACTGCACTCACCTGTCACGGGCTACACTGATAGCTCTCCCTGTTCAAAGGACAGCACACTGTAGCCTGCACACCTTAGTGTTCATTAACTGTGAACTGCAGGTAGGAACGCTGTTGACTCGAGTCAGAAATAGGCTGCCAAACCCGCTTTCCAAAACTTTGAACTATTGTGTAGAAATAATGAACTGCAGATACTGGCTAGTACACAGCAATGCACACAGCATGTGTACACAGCAATGCACACAGCATGTGTACACAGCAATGCACACAGCATGTGTACACAGCAATGCACACAGCATGTGTACACAGCAATGCACACAGCATGTGTACACAGCAATGCACACAGCATGTGTACACAGCAATGCACACAGCATGTGTACACAGCAATGCACACAGTGCTCGAGTAAGCCAGCTGGTCGGGCGGGCGTTCGGCACGGTGGCGCAGCGGGAGAGTTGCTGCCTTACAGCGCCAGAGATCAGAGTTCGATCCCGACCACGGGTGCTGTCTGTACGGAGTTTGTACGTTCTCCCCGTGACCCCGTGGGCTTTCTCCGGGTGCTCCGGTTTCCTCCCACACTTCAAAAACCTACAGGGTTGCAGGTTAATTGGCTTTGGTAAAATTGTAAATTGTCCCTAGTGTGTGTAGGATAGTGTTAGTGCAAGGGGTGATCACTGGTCAGCACGGACCTGGTGGGTCGAAGGGCCTGTTTCCACGCCGTATCTCCAAAGCCTAAATTACAGATTCTGGCTATTGATCCGATTTATGTCTCTCGCTAACTTGTCAGAAAGTCCGTACCTCTCTCTGCCAGGTCACCTCTCAGCCTCTTTGCCTCATGGAAAACAAATCTAGCCTTTCCAGTCTCTCCTCCTATGTCCTCCAATCCAGGCAATATCCTGATCAATGTCCTCCGTTCTCTCCCCAACACAAATACATTCTTCCTAGACTGCACTAACTACAACGCATGCTCTTCTCCAAGTGCTACGCCATTGCAGTATTGTAAAGGTGAAACGTAATTGTTACGTACGCATGCAACATTCCTTCTTCTTAGGGTTGCCAACTTCCTCACTCCCAAATACGGGACAAGGTGACGTCACCGCCCCGCGCCCCACGTGACCTCACCCAGCCAGCGGCCACGTGCTCCCACTCCACCAATGGCAGCCGCCCGGGCTGGGAGGCGGGTTGCTACGCAACCTCCGTTAGGCGGCCCTCGGGCCTACACAGTCCAGAGCTAAAATGTCGGAAACCTAGAGTGTTGGGACATAAAACTGTCGGGCCTACAGAGTACGGGCCTACAGCGACTGGGCCTACAGCATCTGGGCCTACAGCGTCCGGGCCTACAGCATCTGGGCCTACAGCATTCGGGCCTCCTCTAGTATCTTTGGTAAGAACCTTCTTCCCAGGCAGCACGGTGGTGCAGCGATAGAGTTGCTGCCTTACAGCGCCAGAGACCCGGGTTTGATCCTAACTACAGGTGCTGCCTGCACGGAGTTTGTACGTTCTCCCCGTGACCTGCGTGGGTTTTCTCCGGGTGCTCTGGTTTCCTCCCGCACTCCAAAGACGTGCGGGTTTGTAGGTTAATTGGCTTTGGTACATTTGTAACTCACTCCCCAGTGTGTGTGGGACAGTGTTAGTGTGCGGAGTGATTGCCCTGTTGTTTTTCCAAAAGAATCACCCAACCTTTCACACCCATCAAAGACAATAGACAATAGGCGCAGGTGGAGGCCATTCGGCCCTTCGAGCCAGCACCGCCATTCAATGTGATCATGGCTGATCATTCACAATCAGTACCCCGTTCCTGCCCTCTCCCCATACCCCCTGACTCCACTATCATTACGAGGACTTCGTTGAAGTTGTAGGAAGGAACTGCAGATGCTGGTTTACACCGAAGGTGGACACAAATTGCTGGAGTAACTCAGTGGGACCGGCAGCATCTGTGGAGAGAAGGAATGGGTGACGCTTCGGGTCGAGACCCTTCCTTGGGTTTACGGTCTTGTCCACCTGTGACACTGCAGCCTCTCCCAGCAGCCGGCTGGAGCAGGAGACCGCCTGCAGATATCTGCGGTGCGTTCAGCTGTAATCAATCGTGATGCTCAGTGCTCTGTTCCGGAGGCGATGCGGGCGATAAGGTGGTTATATAAATGTACGTTCACCTCTCCACTGGCAGGCAGGTCGGCGATGGGTATCACTGTCACTGATGGATAGGACACACCAGGGCTCGCGGTTAGCAAGGCGTCTATTTTCTCAGCAGGTTACTGCGGCTGTAAATCTTCACAGTTCTCCGGCATTTAAGATAACAGCAAACAATTGCAAGATGAGTATCCTCCAGCAAGATTGCTTGCAGACAACGTCTGCTTGGTCACCAGACAATTAGTGACCGGAAGATGTATTTGATGCTGCACTAGAAGGCAGTCAAGCTCGGCAAGACCTGGGTGAATTGTTACGGGACTGCACGGTGGCGCAGCGGTACAAGTCTCTGCAGCTTACGTTTATAGTTTTTCCACACTCTGATGAAAGATCATCAACTTTACTCGTTTCCACAGATGCTGTCTGACCTGTGGACACAACATGCTGGAGTAACTCAGTGGGACAGGCAGCGTCTCTGGAGAGAAGGAATGGGTGACGTTTCGGGTCGAGACCCTTCTTCAGACTTTAGATTTATTTAGAGATACAGCGCAGAAACAGGCCCTTCGGCCCACCGGGTCTGTGCCGCCCAGCGATCCCCGCACACTAACACTATCCTACACCCACTAGGGACAATTTTTTACATTTGCCCAGCCAATTAACCTACATACCTGTACGTCTTTGGAGTGTGGGAGGAAACCGAAGAAATCGGAGAAAACCCACGCAGGTCACGGGGAGAACGTACAAACTCTGTACAGACGGCGCCCGTAGTCAGGATCGAACCTGAGTCTCCGGCGCTGCATTCGCTGTAAGGCAGCAACTCTACCGCTGCACCACCGTGCCAATGATGTTGTAATTGATGTCAACCACCAGTCTATTCTCCTGAATTTAATTTAGTTTGGTTTAGAGATACAGCACGGAAACAGGCCCTTCGGCCCATCCTGCTCACTGACCACCCACTCACACCAGTTTGATGTTACCCCGGTTTCTCATCTACTCCCCACACTAGAGGTGATTTACACAGAGGCCAATAACACAAACCCTTCGGGGATGCGAGAGGAGACCGCAGCGCCCGGAGGAAAAACCGACACGGACATGGAGAGAACATGCAAACTCCACACAGACAGCACCCAAGGTCAGGATAAAACAACCACGGTTCTCTGGAGCAGGTGGAATCTGTTCAAAATTAAAACAAATTCCTATTTATAGAAAACATAGAAAATAGGTGCAAGAGGAGGCCATTCGGCCCTTTGAGCCAGCATTGTGGTCATGGCTGTTCGTCCACAATCAATACCCCGTGCCTGCCTTCTCCCCATATCCCTTGATTCCACTAGCCCCTAGAGCTCTATCTAACTCTCTCTTAAATCCATCCAGTGAATTGGCTTCCACTGCCCTCTGTGGCAGAGAATCCCACAAATTCACAACTCTCTGGGTGAAAAAGTTCCTTTACACCTCAGTTTTAAATGGCCTCCCCTTTATTCTTAGACTGTGGCCCCTGGTTCTGGACTCGCCCAACATTGGGAACATTTTTCTTGCATCTAGCTTGTCCGGTCCTTTTATAATTTTATATGTTTCTATATTTATGTCTGAACCTTTCCGATTCTGTGGTGGAGGGCTCCAGGATTTTGGATCTCTTCATATCAGTGGCCTATCGTAGAGGGAGA
>NC_135970.1:41985145-41991464 GCF_053455715.1 Rhinoraja longicauda | reverse complement strand
GATGTGTACGTGACACTAACGGAGTGCTACGCTGCCAGAGCTACCATCTTTGCTGAAGAACACTCCTCCCTGTTCTTCCAAATGACCCAATGGTGCACTGATGAGCCCAAACATCATGTCTTCACATGGCTAAGCAGCCCCACACGCAGCAGGGTGCGATGCACTGTGTATTGTGACACATTCCTCCTGTGACCACCATTAACATTGTCTGTGACTTGTGCCACAGTCGACCTTCTGTCGGTTCGGACCAGACGGGAGACCATTCGTTGCCCTCGCGCATCGATGAGCCTTGGGCGCCCAACACCCTGCCTGTCGCCAGTTTGTGGTTTGTCTCTCCTCGGACCACTGTCGGTCGGTCACTCACCACTGCTGACTGGGAACATTGGCATCGCCCCGCGCGGCTAATGACAGGCTCAGTGTCCGAGACACAAGCTCACCAAACCATGGCCAGCCAGCAGACCTAGAGCAAAGCCCCCATCTCAGTGCGCAGTCAGGCACTCTCCACCTGCCCCCTCAAACATCACTGGAACCTCAGCTCTCCCTCTTGTCTCCACCCGAAACGTCACCCATTCCTTCTCTCCAGGGACAGATGCTGCCTGTCCCGCTGAGCCACGCCAGCACTTTGAGTCTATCTTCGTTTAAACGAGCATCTGCAGTCTATTCCTACACGTTCCCATCCCCACCGATCGGGCCAGACGTTCTGTTTACGTTGCAGAATTAGTGGAGTAATAATTCTCCCATCAATCTTTACTTTCAACCTTCCCATTTAAGGCTGGCCTCCTTTAACAAGCGAAATGGGAGCAGGCCAGCAGGATCATGGGGGGGGGGAGGGGTAGGGGAGAGGGTGGAGAGGGGGAGAGAGGGGGCTAGAGAGGGAGGAGGGGAGAGAGGGGAGGAGGGGGGAGAGAGGGAGGAGGGGGGAGAGGGAGGAGGGGGGAGAGAGGGAGGAGGGGGGGGAGATAGGGAGGAGGGGGGGAGGAGAGGGGAGGAGGAAGGGAGAGAGAGGTGGGGAGACAGGGGGGAGAGACAGGGGTAGGAGGGGAGAGAGAGGTGGGGAGAGAGGGAGGAGGGGAGAGAGGTGGGGGAGTGAGGGAGGAGGAGGGGAGAGAGGGAGGAGGGGAGAGAGGGAGGAGGGGAGAGAGGTGGGGGAGTGAGGGAGGAGGAGAGAGGTGGGGAGAGCAGTGGGGGAGAGAGGGAGGAGGGGAGAGAGGTGGGGGAGAGAGGGAGGAGGAGGGGAGAGAGGTGGGGGAGAGAGGAGGGGAGGAGAGGGGAGAGAGGGGGATGGTGGGAGAGAGGAGGAGAGAGGGAAGGGGAAGAGGGAGGGAAAGAGGTCATGGGGGTCAAAATAATCCTTGCGTGTTTGCCACTTGCTTTTTTCTCAGTGTCTGCCTTTGAGGAAGGAACTGATATAAATGTGATTACAATGGCAGTGGGTCACAGTGTGAAGGGCTGGGGCAAGGCAGGGATTCCTCACTGTGATTGATGCAGGACAAATACACAGCGGATGGCCCATTTAGGCAGGGCGACTGATGAAAGGGGACGTGGGCTTCCATCTTTGCCCTTGCCCAGACGCCACTGCAACCTTCAACAAAGCCTCGAGAAAAGACCTTGTGAATGTTGCCCCCCTTTCAGTATTCTCTCCTCTCTCAAACCTTCCACTCCCAGCGACTGCGGCTTCCTTTCGATCGCCCTCACGACACAAGACATTAAATGTAGTGTCTCTACATGCAGCCGATGTTTTTTCCCTGCGGAGTATTTTACCGGTGGAGTATATTCTCAGCGCAGTTTAGCTCAGAATGTCGCTTGACAGAAACAGGCCCTTCGGGCCCGTCATGTACATAACCGACTGTTCACCAATCCTGTTTATCGGCATAGAAAAACCTAGTCTTCCCTGCTTGGGGTTCAAGTGGTCACCTCAGCGCTATCGGTCTTGGTTTATGATTGTTATGTGTACTGAGTTGTAGTGACAAGCATGGCGTGCGTGATACCCAGTCAAATTATAATGTACAAGCACTCCCCGACAGGGAACAGGTGACCTATGTGAACACACACTTCTGTGAGCAATTCTTTAACAATCCTGACACCCACATGGTCTCCGTGGTGGAGCTCCCATGTGGTCTCCGTGGTGGAGCTCTCTCATGGTCTCCGTGATGGAGCTTCCTCATGGTCTCCATGGTGGAGCTCCCTCATGGTCTCCGTGATGGAGCTTCCTCATGGTCTCCATGGTGGAGCTCTCTCATGGTCTCCGTGCTGGAGCTCCCCCATGGTCTCCGTGGTGGAGCTCTCTCATGGTCTCCGTGCTGGAGCTCCCCCATGGTCTCTGTGGTGGAGCTCTCTCATGGACTCCGTGCTGGAGCTCTCTCACGGTCTCCATGGTGGAGCTCCCACACGGTCTCTGTGGTGGAGCTCCGCCCATGGTCTCTGTGGTGGAGCTCTCTCATGGTCTCCGTGCTGGAGCTCTCTCACGGTCTCTGTGGTGGAGCTCCGCCCGTGGTCTCTGTGGTGGAGCTCTCTCATGGTCTCCGTGCTGGAGCTCTCTCACGGTCTCCATGGTGGAGCTCCCTTATGGTCTCCATGGTGGAGCTCCCAAGTGGTCTTCATGGTGGAGCTCCCCCCTTGGTCTCCGTGGTGGAGCTCCCCCCTTGGTCTCCGTGGTGGAGCTCCCCTCGTGGTCTCTGCATGGAATAGCAAATTTACGCTACGCAGTGGCACTTCCATTTCCGGCTTTCGTAACATCCGACTTATACAAGGGTCTGCGGGGCCGTGACCATAACGTACGTCGGGGAGCGTCTGTAGTTGGGTACAATCATGGTCTCCGTGGTGGAGCTCCCACCTGCTCTGGTCTCCGTGCTGGAGCTCCCAGTTGGTCTCCGTGCTGGAGCTCCCAGTTGGTCTCCGTGCTGGAACTCTCTCATGGTCTCCGTGGTGGAGCTCCCACATGGTCTCCGTGCTGGAGCTCCCAGTTGGTCTCCGTGCTGGAGCTCCCAGTTGGTCTCCGTGCTGGAGCTCCCAGTTGGTCTCTGTGGTGGAACTCTCCCCGTGGTCTCCGTGGTGGAGCTCCCAGTTGGTCTCCGTGCTGGAGCTCTCCCCGTGGTCTCCGTGGTGGAGCTCCCACATGGTCTCCGTGGTGGAGTCCCCCCACTACCCCACAGGTAATGCACCAAAGACAAATCCCAGCGTTCCGGTGTTAGAGCATTGCGGTTACGCAGAAGGTACAGATAAAGAAAATTGTAAGGTCCATGATGAGGTTGGTTGGAAGGTCGGAACTACCTTCTAAATGTTATCTCTGAGAGTTCTCTGCCTCCACAACCCCCTGAGAGACTGTCTTCCTTATAGTCGACTGACAAGGTGACTGAATCCCCACCCCTTCAGTCAATGGGAACGCAGATTATGGAAGAAGCTGAAGGACAAAGGGAAGGAGTAGAGTAAGAGGCAGTAACAAAGGGAAATGTAGGAGCCATTGTGTTTAGTAGCTGTTTAGCAGATTATATTATTTGGTATTGTGCTGTATTATTTTGGACACTTGGGGGTTGTTGTGAGATGAGCACGTATATGGACATAATGGCCTGTGAGGAGCCAGAATTAGTACATCTGGGTTGGGCCGAAGGGCCTGTCTCTATGCAGTATGGTTCTATGTGCACATGTTGCTCTCCAGCTGGTGTAGTTTCAGTGGGTTGAAGAGCCTATTGCCTTGCCTCGTGACTCTGCTGTGTGTGAGAGAGAGAGAGGGAGGTGTGATCTAACTGTGTCACAGATCAAGATGCCCTTCCTCCTGTCCAGTTGATACGAAGCATCACATCAACCATACAGGGCCGGGCAGTGCAAAGAACAAAATAGGCTGCTCTGTGACAAACATTGAAAGCTCAAACACAGCGTTTCATAAAAGGCCAAGCGCCTTGTGTAATCAGAGCTCCCTGCACACATCAGGAGCCTGGCATCGAGCCAAGCAGTCATTTGAGGCGAGAAGCAAAGAGGCATTGTGTGCCTTCCGCAATGACAGCTTACTTCAGCGTCACGCCCTCCGCAGGGCACAATACCGCCAGGGACTTTAGCCGGCGTGATTCAAGGCGGGAGACCAAAATAAGTTTGCCGATGAGGGCAGGTAAATTTTAAGGAGCATGTTAAAGCAAAGCATCGTTGAGCTGGGACCAGTACTGACCAATGAGCTACTGCCTCACAGCTACAGTGACCCGGGTTCAATCCTGACCTCCAGTGCTGTCTGTGTGGAGTTTACTGGTGGTCCTGGTGCACTGGTTTCCTCCGGGTGCTCCGGTTTCTTCCCACAGTCCAAAGACGTGTGGATTGGTGGGTTAATTGGTAACGTTTAGATGACTGGTAACATTTGGTGGGGAGGTGTAACAGGGAGAATAAAATGAGATTGGTCTAAGTTGGTTCTTGTTTGCAATCATAGTCATACAGCGCAGAAATAGGAACTTCGGCCCAACTTGCCCATGCCGACCAAGATGCCCCATCTATGCTAGTCCTACCTGCCTGCGTTTGGCCTACAACCCTCTAAACCTTTGCTATCCAAGTGCCCGCCAAAAACCTTTAAAATATTGTTATAGTACCAGCCTCAACTACCTTGACTGCCAATTCATTCCATATATCTACCACCCCTCTGTGTGAAAAAGTTGCTCCTCAGGCTCCTATTAAATCTTTCCCCTCTCACCTTAAAGCCATGTCCTCTGGTTCCTGATCACACCTCAGCCTTCTGCACTTCAGTTTAGTGTATAGTGAGGAGACAGGCCCTTCGGCCCACCGAGTCTGTGCTGACCAGCGATCCCCGCACACTAACACTATCCTACCTACACACCAGGGACAATATACAATCTTTATCAAAGCCAACTAACCGACAATCCTGTACGTCTTTGGAGTGTGGGGCGAAAGTGGAGCACCTGGGGAAATCCCATGTGGTCACGGAGTGAACGTACAAACTCGTACAGACAGCACCCCGTTCCTGCCTTCTCCCCATACCCCCTGACTCCGCTATCCTTAAGAGCTCTATCTAGCTCTCTCTTGAATGCACTCAGAGAATTGGCCTCCACTGCTTTCTGAGGCAGAGAATTCCACAGATTCACAACTCTCTGACTGAAAAAGTTCTCATCTCTGTTCTAAATGGCCTACCCCTTATTCTTAAACTGTGGCCCCTGGTTCTGGACTCCCCCAACATTGGGAACATGTTTCCTGCCTCTAACGTGTCCAACCCCTTAATAATCTTATACGTTTCGATAAGATCTCCTCTCATCCTTCTAAATTCCAGTGTATACAAACCTAGTCGCTCCAGTCAAAAGGGTATGTTCAGTTATCCCGGTGTCTCTCTCCCCTCCCTCTCAGCCCCTCCCAGGATCCCTCACCCACACCACCCCCTCACCCATCGGCCATTCCCAGGGTCTCTGATCCCCCCCCCCTCCTCTCTCAACTGGCGGTTTATCAGAGACAGAGATGTGCAGCATGGAAATAGCCCCCCCACCCCTCCCTCCCCCCCGCTCCATTGACAGGAGGACAGACGACAGCCAATCCTCTCACAACCACTCCAATAGACAAGTTTCCCTCCATTTGGTGCTTTAGTTGTAAACAGACCAAGTGGACCCGTTAGGCCCAAACCTCTCCTGCATTGATACAGCACCCTCTCCTGCACCCCTCCCCCCTCAATCCCCCCCTCCCCCCTCAATCCCCCCCTCCCCCCTCAATCCCCCCCTCCCCTCCCCCACCCCCCACTCCATCCCCCTTATCCTCCCTCCCTAGGAGATAGATTTAAACTTTAAAACGTGAATAACTTTAAAACTATAACACCGATTTCAATGAAACCTCTTCCATTAGCACCAAAGGGACGACGGTGAGTAAGGTGGGCCTGACATTGTCGCACTATCGTTTAGCGTTTTAGCTGTATTTCAGGAACAAACAAACAAACAAACGAGAGTTTTAGTGTATAGATTTGTAGCACAGAGCTGTTGCTCAGCTTTCTGCTCGCCGTCGTCCCAAGCAGTCAGAGTTACACAGCACAGGAACGGTCTGAGGAAGGGTCTGGACCTGAAACGCCACCCATTCCTTCTCTCCAGAGATGCTGCCTGTCCCGCTGAGTTACTCCAGCCTCTCAGCCGCTGCCAGGGACACCACTCACTGCCGGCAGTGTGACGAACAGTGCCAGTGGTCACTCCACTGGAGCCAGAGGTAACTGCGCCAGTGCCAGAGGTCACTGTGCCAGAGGTCACACTGCCGGTGCCAGAGAGTCTGACCAGTTGATCACTTTGCACAGCAGTGTGCCTGTCCCAGCGCCAACTTGACTGACTGACCCTCATTCTTTAAACACCGTGCACTT
>NC_135970.1:41912645-41980145 GCF_053455715.1 Rhinoraja longicauda | reverse complement strand
CTTATTCTTAAACTGTGGCCCCTGGTTCTGGACTCCCCCAACTTTGGGAACACGTTTCCTGCCTCTAACGTGTCCAACCCCTTAATAATCTGATATGTTTCGATAAGATCCCCTCTCATCCTTCTAAATTCCAGTGTGTACAAGCCTAGTCGCTCCAGTCTTTCAACATATGACAGTCCCGCCATTCCGGGAATTAACCTGGTGAACCTAGGCTGCACGCCCTCAATAGCAAGGCACAATAGTACGACGCGGTCACGTGACTCCTCGCTCGTCCGCCATTTTAACGCCCGTGTTGAAAAGGCCGGTTGAACGATCCCATGACAGGGCTTGTTTGCTAACTCGGAGTCTGAAGACATTTTTTGGCATGTCAAAGTAAGATGAGGCCTGAATTGTCACCGGTTACTGTAAAGCGAAATCTCGCCTGAAAGGACTCATGGCTTTTGGCATGGAAGTCCGGATCAACTTAAACCCCTCGTTCATCTCAAGCCTGCAAATGCATCTGGCAGAGAGAGGTTCCCCTCTCCAGTGACCCCAATATGTCAACTCGTGGTGTATTCAGTCAGACAGGCAAACTGCGATGAGGTTTAGTAAAGGTTTTCAGACCTTGCAATGATGTAATTCAACACCTCTGCTGCATTGTAGTAAGATCCTATCATGTAGAACTGGAGCTAGGGCCACAACCTGTTTGGATCATATTTATTTACAGTTGTAACATCAGACAGTCCCTTATTGTTCCACCGATCCTGACTGAAACCCTTTTGGCTTCTGCTCGAGAAACTCAATCTACTTCCTTTTCTCCTTCACGAGAAGTGGACAGTCCCAGCATTCATTATCCACCGTTAATGACCCCACGCTGGGGAGGTAGCAGGTGAAAACAACACTGGGAGTTCCAGAGTCACCCAAGGGCCTAAAGTGGTTGAGAATGGTGTAGAAGTGTGAAAACGCACACCTCCAGATTCAGGGACAGTTTCTTCCCAGCTGTTATCAGGCACCTGAACCGTCCTACCACAACCAGAGAGTGACCCCAAGCTACTACCAACCTCAATGGGGACCCTCGGGCTATCTTTGATCAAACTTTGCTGGCTTTACCTTGCACTAAACGTCATTCCCTTACCTTGTACCTGCACACTATGGACAGCTCGATTGCAATCATGTGTTGTCTTTCTGCCAACTGGTTAGCACGCAACAAAAGCTTTTCATTGTGCATTTGATAGTAAACTGAAACTGAACTGATTTTCTTCCTTGAAGGACATTGGGGAATTGGATCAGCTTTTAACCACAATCCTGGGATTCTATAGTCAGCCTTACTTGTACGACTACTTTTAGTTTTAAATGTGAAAATTATTTATATACTTGAATTTCAATTCCTCCAGCTGTTTTGATGTGATTTCTAACTCGTGTGTTTGGACTAGTGGTACAGAACTCTGAGTGCTAGTTACACGAATAATTGGTGAGCAATGGGACTTCATTGCGGGTCAGTATAGACACGATGGGCCGAATGGGCTCCTTCCACGCTGAAAATAAACTGAACCAAAGCAGTATTAAGTCAATTGAAGCCTCGTCCCTGATCTGGGCATTTGTCCCTGTGTTACTGGGAGAATGAGCAAGTTGGCAGCACTAGGGCCAGACTCAGATATCAATGAGAGTCGTGGGGTACCTGTAACTCCCACCTCTGGCTTCACCGCACGGGAGAAACTAGCTGCAGACTGCCGCACTGTCGGACATTTAACCAGGCCCAGCCTGCCCCCTCCAGCCACTGTAGAAGATGCCAACACACCCGGGGAGAGGCAAGGTTTTTTTTTCCACAGTGCGTTTGCCCAAAGCTGTTTCCCCGACCAACATGAAGAACACATTATCAGGTGATTATCACCGTGCTGCTTGCAGGAGCTTGCTGAGACCAAGCTGGCTGCTATCCTTCCCACACTTCAGCAGTGACTGTGCTTGGAGGGCCAGGCTGTGGGGGGGCCCTGGAGATACCCCCTGGCCCATTGAAGGTCCGGCCCTTTTCCCCATTACAATGGGAAGTGGCCCACTCTCCACGGCCCGTCAACCTGCCCCACCTGTCCCCACCTGCCCCACCTGTCCCCACCTGTCCCCACCTGTCCCCACCTGCCCCACCTGCCCCCACCTGTCCCCACCTGCCCCCACCTGCCCCACCTGTCCCCACCTGCCCCACCTGTCCCCACCTGCCCCACCTGTCCCCACCCCTTCAATGGGAAGGCAAATGACATCAGTCTGAAGAAGGGTCTCGATCCCAAACGTCACCCATTCCTTCTCTCCCGAGATGCTGCCTGACCCACTGAGTTACTCCAGCATTTTGTGTCTACCTTCGAGTTAGACATAATGTGTAGGAAAGAACTGCAGATGCTGGTTTAAATGCTGGTGGGGTGGGCTGGGGGTGGGGGTGGGGTGGGCTGGGGTGGGGGGTGTGGGGCGGGCTGAGCTGGGGTGGGGTGGGAGACAGTGAGCACCATCTGTACTCTGAGTCCCTCCCTGCCAGAAGCAACATTTAATTCTGTCGGCTAACCCTCTGGACACATGCAGACCCTGCCTGTAATCTGCCAAGGTCCCGGCACAGTTTACAACAGTGCAACACAACCCTTTGATGTGACCCCATCAGACAGAGACAGCAGAGTATGCCACCTCCATCCCAAGCCTGCGTTCCTGTCAGACTATATAACGTCACCATATCCTATCCAATGAGTTTAATGATCTGCAGCACTGGTTTCACAGGAACTTCGTTTTCTCAACAATACATTTCAGTTTGCTTCCTCTACTTTGCAGCAGTGTTTAATCTGCTGCTTGCACAGCTCCAAGACCGACACTCATCACACAACCCTCTCCCTGTGAGTGAAGGGGACAGAGTCAATGGGTTTAAAGCGGGCAGTGCAGGAGTGGTACGTGAGCAAGTGATGCATTTGTAGACTAAAAGTAGACACAGAATGCTGGAGTACCTCAGCGGGTCAGGCAGCATTTCAGGAGAGAAGGAATGGGTGACGTTTCAGGTCGAGACCCTTCCTCAGACTGGGGGTGAAGTGTGGTGGGCGGGCTGGAATGTGCTGTCAGGGGTGATGGTGGAGGCAGACACGATCCTGGCATTGAAGAGGCTTTTGGGTGGGTAATGGATCAGTGCAGGTTAGTTTGACTGTGCGTCAGATTGTTGAGGCAGATGAGCCCAATTGTGGCAGGTGCTATCACAACGTTTAAGAAACATTTGGACAGGTACATGGATAGGACAGGTTGAGAGGGATGTGGGCCAAACGCAGACAGGTGGGACTAGTGTAGCTGGGACATGGTGTGGGCAGGCTGGGCCTGTTTATACACTGTGTGACTCCATGACTATCATATTCGAAGGGGACATTATGGGCCGAAGGGCCTGTTTCTATGCTGTACTGTTCTACGTGCTGTGTAGATGCTGGAAATCTAAGTTAGTTTCATCCACAGAGACATCCCTAACCGGTCGGTGTCAAGGGTTATGGGGAGAAGTCAGGAGAATGGGGTTAGGAGGGAGAGATAGATCAGCCAAGATTGAATGGCGTAGAATGGCCTAGTTCTGCCCCTGTTACTTATGACCTAACGTCCCTGAAGCAGCAACACAGCATCTTTCCCCACGGATGTACCCTGACCAGCTGAGCATTTCCTGCTCTTATTACATTCTCTCCGATTTTGCTGACGAGCCAAATTGCAGACATCCCACACACTTACCACGGAGTGCCGTATATCTGAAAACCTTTCACCGTCACTTCTGAGTCTTGCACGTAAACACAGTTGGTGAGGAGAGACTGGACATTGTCAAAATCCTCAGGCTTCAACTTGGAGACAGATGGGAATCGGTAGTAATCCTGCTTCACCAGCTCGGCAATGAAGTCCTTATCAAACGTCAGTTCATGATTTCCTGCGATGACTATTTTATATTCATAGGGAAGAGTTCCTGTAATGGCAAACGAGACACTTAATTACAACCTTCCTGCCTTGTTAAACCCGCTAGAGGATTGTGTAAAGGGCAAGGCGAGGAATGTTTTTGAGAAACGGAAAAGCTGCCGTAGCAATTGTCGCAATAACAACAAAGGTTGCACCAGGCACCATTAATCTTCCTTAATTACCCGATAAACAGCGCAGGGCCCCAGTCCCCCAGATTGTTACAGAGCGGAATAAATAAAGCTGCGGAATTAAACAGGCAGAAACAATCTGTGAGATCAAAGAGCTGCAAAGAATCCCGATCAAACGTTCTGCTTTCCCCAGTTTTTTTTTTGTGGCTACGCTATCAGTCTGAAGAAGGGTCTCGATCCCCCGAAACGTCACCCATTCCTTCTCTCCCGAGACGCTGCCTGACCCGCTGAGTTACCCCAGATTTTTGTGTCTACGGGCGATGACATGGCAAATGGCGCTGGTGAGATTGCACGGCTTGATGATGTCACTGCACGCCACGCACGTTGTCACCACGCGGCCCGGTGACATCAGCACAAGTCTCGCTGATGTCACGGCAATTCCCAGTCGTGCCATCGCAAGCCCCGATGACAGCGCCCGCAGGTTTTGATGATGTCACGGCAATTTCCAGTCGTGCTGTCGCAAGCCCCGATGACAGCGCCCGCAGGTTTTGATGATGTCACGGCAATTCCCATCACAGGCCACAGCGACACCCCCCGCAAGTTTCCATGATGGCCCACAGTGAGTCCCAGTGAAGGTCTTTAATGGCATCACCAGAGTGCCATTGCAAATCCAATCTATGGCATTGCCACAGGTCTGTATGACACCACCACAAGTCTCGATGATGTCACTGCGAGTCCCGGTTGTGTTCATGCAGTTCTCAATGGCATTGCCGCGGGTCTGGATGATGTCATTGCTGTGGGATCACAGGTCCCAATGACATCACCACACGTCCTAATGATGTAACTGCAAGTCCAAAGTTGTGCCCAAAGAAACTAGAGGAGCAAGATGAACCACTCCGTCGAAATCGCCTATACTGAAGTGTAGTACGCAATGGAGCTTAACGTCCGCCATTTTAGTAAGCAAAACCCGCCGTTGGCTCTGCCTCTCGCAGTGTAATAAGTGTTTTGGGGAACAGTATGTGTGATGATACCATTAAAATGCAGAATACATCTCATCTACCAATTCACAGATTTTTGTTATTTTTCTTTTAAAATGTTTCTGCAAGTTTCTGCCTACTAAAATGGTGCCATGACATACTACGGTTTTTAAGGTCGAGTAGTCTATCTTGCTCTGCTCTATTTTCTTTGGTTGTGCCATCTCTGGGCCTGGTGCAGTCCCAATGATTGAACAATGCCGATGTCAATTCTTGCTCGGCCTTAATGGCCATGCCCATCACAGGAACCCACGATCACCGGTAAAGAATTGTCAGGTTCATCGTATATGATGAACATATGATGAACGTCAATGGTGCCTGGTGCAACCTTTGTTCAACATATGATGAACTTGACCACAGGAACATGCAAGATTAATACATTGGTCCGAATGGCAGCATGTAGCCAGCAGCCCAATCCCATCTCCGGTATCAACAATGTTTCTCGAGGTAGATCGGCCATCCCTGAGCCATGGTTGCATGCTCTAATCCCACTTCAGAGGCCTGAGCACAAAAGACTGGGAACTCCCATGCATTACTAAGAGAAGGTTACATTTGAAACTCGACATGAATCCGAACATCCTTTGGCTAATCCCAGGGAAGATACATGTTGCTTCCAAGAAGTCAGCTTCAGTCTGAAGAAGGGTCTCGACCCGAAACGTCACCCATTCCTTCTCTCCCGAGATGCTGCCTGACCTGCTGAGTTACTCCAGCATTTTGTGAATAAATTGCTTCCAAGAATGTTCTCAAAACATTTGGACAGAACTGGCTATCTGGGCAGAAGTTGCACATTAAATGGTTTTAGTTTTTAGTTTAGTCTGTACAGTACGGAAACAGGCCCTTCGGCCCACCGAGCCCGTGCCGACCAGAGATCCCCATACACTGGCACTATCCTACACACTAAGGACAATTTATAATCTTTACCAAAGCCAATTAACCTGCAAACCTGTATGTCTTTGGAAGGTCGGAGGAAACCAGAGCACCCGAGGGAAAAAAATCACACGGTCACGGGGAGAACGTACAAACATCGTACAGACAGCGCCCGTGGTCAGGATCGAACCTGGGTCTCTGGCGCTGTAAGGCAGTAACTCTACCGCTGTGCCACCGTGCCGCCCATACAAGACATCGTGAAATGAGGCAACACCTACATTAAAGCAGCACTCAAACAATAATCCCTGTAAAGCAGGAGCATGGAGCTTCACAGAGCTTGTCCCACTTAGGTGATTTTTTGCCGACTGCCGGCGACTGTCAAAGTCGTAGCAGGTCGCCAAAATTTTCTTTTACCCGACGACAATGACCACGACAATGACCACGCCAATGACCACGACAATGCCGAGTCAGGTCGAGATTACAACGTCTTCGGAAACATCGCAAAATTCCCACGCTGTCAATGCTTCTCCGACGTCCTAATTTTCGCTGAAATCACTGACAAGTCGGTAAGTGCTTGAGAGTTTTGAACTATAACTCCTTGTATGGGTTACTTAAAAAACAAGCTTCAATGTAACAAGGAATAAACTGGATTTACTTCCTGTTGTTACTAATAGCTGTATTAAAAAAAAAATTTTTTAAAGTGGTTCAGTGGATTTTTGTGAAAAGTGTGTGGGCATTCTTT
The DNA here is from genome assembly GCF_053455715.1 of Rhinoraja longicauda. Taxonomy (NCBI): domain Eukaryota; kingdom Metazoa; phylum Chordata; class Chondrichthyes; order Rajiformes; family Arhynchobatidae; genus Rhinoraja; species Rhinoraja longicauda. The sequence continues at coordinate 41,973,453 of NC_135970.1, read as the reverse complement.
GAAAATGTACGGGAGATGCATATCTGGTTTCTGGGTTGCATATCTGGGTTGGGAGCCCACTTTAAATGTAATGGCTGACGGCCATAAACATCGCGAAAATTCCCACGCTTACCTGACCGTCAAACTGTCACCTCCAATCTACCTGTCAAATGTCCTGACGGTAAATAAAATGGTTAAACACAAGCATTTTATGGTATTTTGAAATGACTTTACTTATTTTAATATAATGTGCTTCTAAATGCATCTAAGAGAACCTAGCAAACCTGGGGACAGCGTGTGACAGACAGCGCCCGCAATAAGCAACGATACCTGGCGACAAGCCAGCTGTCGCTGAGAAATGTAAAACCGTTTGATTTCTCAGTGACGCGCTGAGATCCACTACGTTTCTTGGGAGACTCCTCACGATCATGCCCACGGCACCCCGGCAAACTGTCGGAGGCAGACTAGTCACCGGCAGTCGCCTTGAAATCACCTAAGTGGGACAGGCACTTTAGTCGTGAAACTTCGCAGTCCCACAGCACAAGCTGGGTTTTGCTGAGATTGCAATGTCTTTCTCATAATTCTTTGAAGGAAGAACATTATGAAGAAAAATTGCTCTTTAAAAATAACTGGAGCTGTGGCCTTAAAGGGACTGCCAAATATTCTCGCAAAGAAATCCAGCGTCAGGCAGTTTCCTCAGCAGTACCAGACCCGAAAACCTTGCCTCCCTCCCTCCCTCCCGAGGGAAGAGGCAGAATTGGCTATTGCCAGGTCACTAGAACACAGGACAGCACAGGACCAGACCCTTCGGCCCACAATGTTTGTGCCGACCATGATGCCCGAAGTTCATAAGTCATAGGAGCACAAGCAGGCCATTCGGTCCATCGAATCTGCTCCGCCATTCAATCATGGCTGATCTATCTTTCCCTCTCAACCTCATTCTCCTGCCTTCTCCCCACAACCCCTGACACCCGGACTAATCAAGAATCTGTCAATCTCCACCTTAAAAATATCCATTGACTTGGCCTCCACAGCCTTCTGTGACAATGAATTCCACAGATTCACCACCCTCTGACTGAAGAAATTCCTCATCTCCTTTCTCAAGGGACGTCCTTTAATTCTGAGGCTGTGCCCTCTGGTCCTAGACTCTCCCACTAGTGGAAACATCCTCTCCACATCCACTCGATACAGGCCGCTCACTATTCAGTAAGTTTCAATACCGTCCCCCCTCATCCTTCTAAACTCCAGCGAGTACAGGCCCAGTACCGACAAACGCTCATCATATGTGATCCTGGCCTTCCCTGGGCTCGTTGTTGCAAACCTCCCCTGGACCCTCTCCAACGTCCTTCCTCAGATACATGGGACAGAACTGCTCACAATACTCCAAGTGTGGCTTGACCAGTGCCTTACAAAGCCTCAGCATCACATCCCTATTTTATATTTAGTCCTCTCAAAATAAACGCTAGCTTTGCATTTGCCTTCCTTACGACCCATTCGTCTTGCAAAACGGGTTTTTGGGGAATCATGGACCAACACGCCCAAGTCGCCACTGCTTGCAACGCCCCTCTGCACATCCCACCCCTCTACACCTCCCCTCTGCACACCTCCCCTCCTCTACACCTCCCCTCCACTCCGCCCATCTACACCTCCGTCACTTTCCCACACCAACCACCACAGATCCTGGCGAGGAGGTATCACATCACAGGGCACATTCGAAGCTCCCCTCCCATATCTGTGCTTGTGCACAGTACACATGATCAATGAGCCCAGGGCAATCTCTTCGGTTTTCTGCAACTGCTCAACTCAGGTGCTGAGTTAAATCGGGCGACTGCAAAAGGAATGACCCCCAAGAGCTCAAAGCAGCGTGTTGCCAGACACAAATCCATTTTTAACTCCCACGTAATAACTCCAGTGAAGCCGGTGACCCTGTATTAATCTTGCATCACTTGTGTTTCTCGGAGACTACCGCTCGTGTGGCAGCTCCTGTTATTAATGTCACAAATTTTATTCCCATAAATTGGACCGGTGATTAGATTAATTCCTAAAAAATGCAAACTGAGGGAAAACTGCAACGGTGAGGTTGTGAACATCCGTTATCCGGGTTATTAGCCGAGGCCTCTTGAGTTATTGGTTGTTAACACAACCACAACATTGCCACAGGCAAGAAAAAATTAATCCCCTGGGTGGCTGCAGCAAAGTAAGAAATTAGGGAAGGTTTAGGTCTTTCTCATCCACATAATCCATCCAGTAGTTGATTGCAGGCATTGATTCCATTCCCTCGATGGCCCCCAGTTAGGGACAAGGTGACATCACCGCCTGCGCCCCTCGTGACCTCACCCAGCCAGCGGCCACGTGCTCCCGCCCGTGCCCCACGTGACCTCACCCAGCCAGCGGCCACGTGCTCCCGCCCGCGCCGGGACGCGTGTTGCTACGCAACCTCTGTTTGGCGGCGCCCGGGCCTCCGGAGCTAGACTGTCCGGAGTTAAAATATCGGAAACCTGGAATGTCGGGTCCTAAACTGTCGTTGCCCACAGTGTCGGGGCCTACAGTGTCGGGGCCTACGGTGTCGGGGCCTACAGTGTCGGGGCCTACAGTGTTGGGGCCTACAATGTCGGGGCCTACAGTGTCGGGGCCTACGGTGTCGGGGCCTACGGTGTCGGGGCCTACGGTGTCGGGGCCTACAGTGTCGGGGCCTACAGTGTTGGGGCCCACAGTGTCGGGGCCTACAGCGTTGGGGCCCACAGCGTCGGGGCCCACAGTGTCGGGGCCTACAGTGTCGGGGCCTACAGTGTCGGGGCCTACAGTGTCGGGGCCCACAGTGTCAGGGCCTACAGCGTCGGGGCCCACAGTGTCGGGGCCTACAGTGTCGGGGCCCACAGTGTCGGGGCCTACAGTGTCGGGGCCTACAGTGTCGGGGCCCACAGTGTCGGGGCCTACAGTGTCGCCCCCGGGCCTACAGTGCCCCCCGGGCCTACAGCACCCCCCGGGCCTAAGACGGGACAAGGGCGGTCCCGTACGAGACAAACCAATTTGAATGAATGAATAAGTTTACTGGCCAAGTATGTACACATACAAGGAATGTGCCTTGGTGCTCCGCTCGCAAGTAACAACATGAACATACAGTAAACAATTAAGAATAAAGCATAAAACATTAAAAAATCAAGAATACAACATTACAGTTTAAACATGTGAGTGAAATAAACCAGAGCAAAAAGAGACTACAGACTATTGGTTATTGAGTAGAGCTGCTGCTAGTGGAAAAAAAGCTGTTTTTATGTCCGGCTGTGGCTGCTTTGACAGTCCGGAGTTGCCTTCCAGAGGGAAGTGCTTCCAAGAGTCTGTGGCCAGGGTGAGAGGGGTCAGAGATGATCTTGCCCGCTCGCTTCCTGGCCCTTGCCCAAATATACGGGATGTCCCGGCTAATACGGGACAGTTGGCAATCCCACTGCCATTGGACTTCTGTAGAAGGTGGAATATGGAACAGCAGCTCAGACACAAGCCTTTTATCTCACAGTGCCCGTGCTAAACATGTGGCCAAGTTACAGGCAGAGATAGACAGATTCATGATCAGTACGGGTGTCGGGGGCTATGGGGAGAAGGCAGGAGAACGGGATTAGGAGGGAGAGATAGATCAGCCATCATTGAATGGCGGAGTAGACCTAATAGACAGAATGGCCTCATTCCGCTGCTATTCTGAACACCAGTCCGCCCTGCCTTCACGCGGCCCATAACCTCCCATTCACCACATATCCATGTGCATATCTAAAAGCCTCTTAAATGCGGCACGGTGGCGCAGTGGTAGAGTTGCTGCCTCACAGCGCCAGAGATCCGGGTTCGATTCTGTTCCGGAGTTTGTACGTTCTCCCTGTGATGGCGTGGGTTTTCCCCAGGTGTTTCGGTTTCCTTCCACATTCCAAAGACGTACAGGTTTGTAGCGTGTAGGATGGTGCTAGTGTATCGCTGGTCGGTGCGGACTCAGTGGGCCTTAGGGCTGGTTTCTGCACTGTATCCCTACACTAAACTAAAACTAAAGGTGACAAACGTATCCATTTCCACCAACAGCCCTGGCGACGTGTTCTAGACACCTATCAGTATACTTGCCCTACACATCCCCTTTAATCTTTGCCCCTCTCACCTTAAAGCTGTGCTTCAAACTTTAGACCAGAGATACAGTGAGGAAACAAACCCTTCAAGTCACCGAGTCCACGCCGAACAGCGATCACCCCGTACACTAGCACTATCCTACAAACTAGGGCGGCACGGTAGCGCAGCGGTAGAGTTGCTGCTTTACAGCGAATGCAGCGCCGGAGACTCAGGTTCGATCCTGACTACGGGTGCTGCACTGTAAGGAGTTTGTACGTTCTCCCCGTGACCTGCGTGGGTTTTCTCCGAGATCTTCGGTTTCCTCCCACACTCCAAAGACGTACAGGTATGTAGGTTAATTGGCTGGGTAAAATGTAAAAATTGTCCCTAGTGGGTGTAGGATAGTGTTAATGTACGGGGATTGCTGGGCGGCACGGACTTGGTGGGCCGAAAAGGCCTGTTTCCGGCTGTATTGATATGATATGATATGATGATAAATACTATCTTTTTTACCAAAGCCAATTAACCTACAAACCTGCACGTCTTTGGAGTGCGGGAAGAAACCGGAGCGCCCGGAGTAAACCCACACGGTCACGGGGAGAACGCACAAACTCCGTACAGACAGCACCCGCAGTCAGGAATGAATCTGCCAATTCTGTCGCCTTATGCCCGCTAGTCTTTGGCATTTCCATCTTTGGTAAAAAGGTTGTGGGCCTCTCAACAATTTATCTACTGCTATTGTGTCATGCCTAACCTTTGGTGGGGCAGGGAAAGCAATCCAAGTTGGTCCAAACACTCCTTCTCGCTAATACTCCCCCTAATCCAGACGGCACCTTCGTAAACCTCTCCTGGACTCTCTCCAAAGCCTCCACATTCTTGCAAAGGGCAATCAAAACAGCAGGCAATACTCCAAACACGGCCCAAATAAAAACCTGTAGAGATGTACCACAGCTTCCTGACTTATAGTTTAGTTTAGTTTAGTTTAGCTGAGAGATACCACAGGGAAACAGGCCCTTCGGCCCACCGTGTCCGCGCCGACCAGCGATCCCCGGACACTAACACTATCCCACACACACTAGGGACAATTTACAATTTTACCGAAGCCAATTAACCGACAAACCTGTACGTCTTTGGAGTGTGGGAGGAAACCGGAGCACCCGGAGAAAACCCACGTGGCCACAAGGCCAACGTACAAACTCCGTACAGAGAGTACCCCATAGTCAGGATGGAACAGGGGTCTCGGCGCTGTGAGGCAGCAACTCTACCGCCATGCCACCCTGCTAAACGGGGTGACCAATAACGTGTGCCAAACTCCACACGTGGCCCAACCAAAGTCACACGGATCGACATCACGCCTCGCTGACATGTATGCTCAATGTTTCCCAACAAAACATACAATGAACCCGTCAGATTGGAAGAGGAAACAGTGGGAGGGGCTTACCGTTATGGGAGGAGTGGCGACACTGGGCTATTAAACGTTGCTCGATTCTAAAAAGGGAAATCTAATTAGTGCAAATGCAGACCATCTTTCCCTGCTGCGATTGTCCAAACACAGCCCGGCCTCACGCACGAGCCAAGCTACCAAGACACGGTTTAATTACTTGCAAGGTTTCAAAGGGCAAATCCTTCTCCTGGAGTAATGCTCGCGGCAGACTGAAACAATATTAAGTTTGAAACTCTGCCAACAAAAACATTTCCACCGATACCATCACCCTTCACAGACAAGAGCACTCAGACTTCAGAGGGAGTCTCGTACACACGGACTTGTCCCAGTCGGGACGACCGAACCTCCAGCCTACCCATGCAATATAGCATGTTCCAGGTCCATTACACCTTCAAACCTACACTCTATAGTCTTTGCCATTTGCAACCTGGGAGAATGCTTCTGACAGCCTTCCATAACTTTACAGACAGCCCTGCTTGTGTGTGCGGATATCCAGACCAGACTAGCCCACACATGGTGAGTGACTGCCCACTGAGGCTTCTCCTTGGTGGCTTCAAGGCCACCCACCCAGCACCTGCTGCTGCCCTGGCCTGGCCTGGCCTGGATGTCCACCCTTGACCCATAACTCTAGGCTGGGCACGCCATACGCAAGAAGAAGATAGTTTTATTTACTATCAAGTCTCCTCCCAACCCGAGACATTCCAGGGAAAACAATCCCAAGTCTATTCATCCTCTCCTTGAGGCTGAACCCCCTCCCTCTGCCCCCTCCCCAAAGCCCCCACGTCCTGCCTGTAAAGGGTCGACCACAACTGTATGCAACACTCCAGATGCAGCCCAACCAACGTTTTATCCAGCTGGATCGTGACTCCCTGACTCTTATACTCAATGCCCCGACTGCAGAAGGCACTGCAACTTAGTGACTGGATCAATGTGCAGGGCCCAGAGACGGCAGATTACCACAGATATGACACCCAGCTTCCTGACTCTCTCCACCGCCAACCCGTCGATGAGACAGAGTCGTGGATCCTTGGTTATCCCCATCTAATGTCAACTCTCAGCTCCTTGGTCCTGCTGGCCTTGAGAGAAGGATTGTTGTTCTGCCACCATTCCATTAGATTATCAATCTTTCTCCCATGTGCTGATTTATTGTTCAACCAAAGGCTTTTCACTGTACCTCGCTACACGGGCCAATAATCTAAACTGAGCTGTGTCCCGCCAGACAGTCATGGCTTCACAGTGAGTGGAGCTGGGATTGAGCACACAGCCGTTATCGGCGTCCGAGATACAGCACACAAACAGGCCCTCAGCCCCCCCGAATCCACACATACCAGTGATCCCAGCACACTCGCACTATCCTACGCACCAGAGCCAACTTACACGTCTCACCGAAGCTAATCAACCTACAAAACCTGTCTGTCTTTGGAGCAAACCCACACTGGGTCTGGTCCTGGTCCTGGATCTATCCTGGTCCTAGTCCTGGTGCTGTTCCTGGTCCTGGTCCTGGGTCTGGGGGTCTAGTCCTGGTTGGTCCTGGTCCTGGTCCTGGTTCTTGTTCTGGTCCTGGTTCTGGTCCTGGTCTTGGTCCTGGTCCTGGTCCTGGTTCTTGTTCTTGTTCTGGTCCTGGTCCTGGTTGGTCCTGGTCCTGATTCTTGTTCTTGTTCTGGTCCTGGTTCTGGTTCTGGTTCTGGTCCTGGTTCTTGTTCTTATTCTTGTTCTGGTCCTGGTCCTGGGTCTGGTCCTGGTCCTGGTTCTTGTTCTGTTCCTGATCCTGGTTGTGGTCCTGGTCCTGGTTCTTGTTCTGGTCCTGGTTGTGATCCTGGTCCTGGTTGGTCCTGGTCCTGGTTGTGGCCCTGGTCCTGGGGGTCTGGGGGTCTGGGTCTGGTCCTGGTGCTGCTCCTGGTGCTGGTCGTGGTCGTGGTCCTGGTTGGTTACTGGGCAAACACCTCATGTTGTTATCTGGCGGTGGGAGTGAGTAGGGCGGTGGGAGTGAGTAGGGCGGTGGTCACATTGTGAAGTGGGCCTTTGTGAGCAGGTTGGGGAGATCTAGTAACCCCGTGCCCTTTATCAATGACTGAGGATCGGGAGCGGCACGTGTGTGTTGGGTGGTATCACACACACATATTCCATTCCCTTACGGTCCTTGGGTAAAGGGAATATTGGTAGCAACGTTTATTGAGATTCAGCGGGTTGATGATGTGGGGGGGTATTGTGTCTCGTTCCCCCCCTTGTCACAGGGGGAAGGTACAAATCCCGTGATCAGGATCCAACCCGGATCGCTGGCGCTGCAAGGCAGCCACTCTACCGTGCCACCCTGAGGTGCCCCTGAGCTGAGGGTGAGTGAGGGTGAGGTGAGGTTGCTGCATGCTTCTTCCCTCAGCTCCCCTCAGGATGAGAGGAGATCTTATCGTAACATATAAGATTATTAAGGGGTTGGACACGTTAGAGGCGGGAAACATGTCCCCAATGTTGGGGGAGTCCAGAACCAGGGGTCACACAGTTTAAGAATAAGGGGTAGGCCATTTAGAACGGAGATGAGGAAAAACTTTTTCAGTCAGAGAGTTGTGAATCTGTGGAATTCTCTGCCTCAGAAGGCAGTGGAGGCCAATTCTCTGAATGTATTCAAGAGAGAGCTGTTAAGGATAGTGGAGTCAGGGGGTATGGGGAGAAGGCAGGAATGGGGTACAGATTGAGAATGATCAGCCATGATCACGTTGAATGGTGGTGCTGGCTCGAAGGGCCGAATGGCCTCCTCCTGCACCTATTGTCTATTGTCTATTGTCTACCAGAGTAATGCCTTGCGCTGTGTGGTGCCTTGGCTGCCTGCTCCACTCCTCTCTGCTTCTCACACTGAATTATTGAAGCACCCTGATAAATGAATCACTAGCCGGAGAAAATGGAAGTTAGGCCGGTTGAACCGAGGTACTTTCTGAGATATTGGTCAGGGGAATGCTAAAGCATATTGGCTGGCTGACTAATGCAATATAAAGGCAGGGGGAGTTGTATTGCTACACAGGTATTTCACATTAACTTGATGCACTTTGCTGCAATCCCACTGTTGTTCGGTGAGTGACAAAACACAGAATTATTTATGACCCTTATCAATTTTTAAATGTTTTCTGTGGGCTGGCATGAACAGCTGGAGCAGTGCAGGAATAAAGAGTGTTGTCAGAGGGGCAGCATTGAAATGGCACCTACAGGCTCACCCTGCCTTCAGGTCATGCCCTGAACTTAACAGCCGCTGCACAGGTCAGGAGGAAGAACGAGGCAGCGTTTACATACTTTAGTTTGGTTCAGAGATACAGCACGGAAACAGGCCCTTCGGCCCACCGGGTCCGCGCCGACCAGCGATCCCCGCACACTAACACTATCCTACACACAATTTTTACATTTACCAAGCCAATTTACCTACATGCCTGCACGTCTTTGGAGTGTGGGAAGAAACCGAAGATCTCGGAGAAAACCCACCCGGTCGCGGGGAAAACGTACAAACTCCGCACAGATGGTGCCCGTAGTCGGGATGGAACCCGGGTCTCTGGCGCTGTGAGGCAGCAGCTCTACCCGCTGCACCACCGTGCTGCCCCCTCGCCCTTTACATAGCGCCCTTCACGTTCGCAGGGAGCTCTAATGCTACCAATAGACAATAGACAATAGGTGCAGGAGGAGGCCATTCGGCCCTTCGAGCCAGCACCGCCATTCACCGTGATCATGGCTGATCATCCACAATCAGTACCCCTTGGCCGTTGAGATACTACTTGAAGTGGGGTGTGTGCCTTTAACGTAGGGGGCGTGGTGGTAAGCCAGGCGCATCGCAAGGTCACACACGCAGGACTGTAACTCGTTTCAGCCATGTTGGCTCAGAGATGAATAGTCATAGAGTGATACAGTGTGGAAACAGGCCCCTCGGCCCAACTTGCCCACACCAGCCAACATGTCCCAGCTACCCTAGTCCCACCTGCCCGCGTTTGGCCCATATCCCTCCAAACCTGTCCTATCCATGTACCTGTCTAACTGTTTCTTAAACGTCGGGATAGTCCCAGCCTCAACTACCAATACAGATTGTACGGGTCACTTTCCATCAACCATTCAGGTTTTAAACCAGTAAGCATCGCCATCCACATCCCCTGCCCCTGCTCAATATAACTGGCTGAGAGTGTTAACTGCCTCGGTCCATGGCACTTCATGTGGCCCACAGACTTCTGGGTAAACACTGCCGCCATTGCCAGCTTGTTTCTGATGTCAACCTGAGTATCTGGTTTAGTTTTGTTGAGTTCAGAGATACAGCACAGAAACAGGCCCTTTGGCCCATCGTATCCGCACCGACCAATGGTCACCCATACACCAGTTCTATCCTGCACACTCGGGACCATTTACAGAAGCCAACTAACCAACACGTCTCTGGAGTGTGGGAGGGAACCCGGAGCACCCGGAGAAACCCACGCAGGTCACGGGGAGAACGTACAAACTCCGTACAGACAGCACCGGTGGTCAGGATGGGACCCGGGTCTCGCGCTGTGAGGCAGCAACTCTACCACTGTGCCACCACTAGAGGAACTTTCCTGTACGTCCAGACCAATGAGTCTAAATTATCAGATACGTACAGCCCCTTACACATCCTCCCCAACAAGAGTCTTGACACAAAAGGTCTCTTGACCATTTCTTTGCACAGATGCTGCTTGACCCCCCCCCGAGTTCCTCCCGCAAGACACAGAGTGCTGGAGTAACTCAGCGGGTCAGGCAGCATCTGTGGAGAACATGGATAGGTGACGTTTCACAGAGTGCTGGAGTAACTCAGCGGGTCAGGCAGCATCTGTGGAGAACATGGATAGGTGACGTTTCACAGAGTGCTGGAGTAACTCAGCGGGTCAGGCAGCATCTGTGGAGAACATGGATAGGTGACGTTTCACAGAGTGCTGGAGTAACTCAGCGGGTCAGGCAGCGTCTCTGGAGAAGAGAAAAAAAACCCATTTCAGGTTGGAACCCTTCTCCAGACCCGAGTTAGAGGTTGGGGAGATGCGGAATAAATTGGAGGCAAGAAAAGGCCAGAACAAATCAGGGCTGGGAAGAGATGACCTCAGGAAGGGCGGCACAAAGCTCAGGGGGAGAACGAGTTGTAGGTTGGGGCAGCATGGTGGCACAGCGGTAGAGTTGCTGCCTCACAGCACCAGGGACCCGGGTTCAATCCTGGCTACGGATGCTGTCAGTACAGAGTTTATACATTCTCCCGGTGACCTGCATGGGTTTTCTCTGAGAACATGGGTTTCCTCCCACACTCCACAGGTTTGCAGGTTAATTGGCTTAGTATAAATTGTCCCTAGTGTGTGTAGGATAGTGTTAATGTGCGGGGATCGCTGGTCGGCGCCGACCCGGTGGGCTGAAGGGCCTGTTTCCGCGCTGTATCTCTAAGTTAAACTAAACCAAACTGTAAACTAAATGGAAGGTTTTTTCCGAGCATGGTCCACACTGAACATGCTCTCCGCATTCATCCCAGTCACTGACATCCGATGTGAAATGTCTGACAAAAGGACATAAGCTCAAGGTCAGGCCTAGTGACGGTTCAGTGATCTCATTCATTTGAAGGGATTCTTGATCTGCAGAACAGGCCAGCGAAGGTATTATTTGTAATTATTTACAGTCATTTAATATTGTCAATAAATTTACTTAATTTAATTTAAGAAGCGAGTAGACAGATACATGGATGGTATAAGAAAATAACTGCAGATGCTGGTACAAATCGATTTATTCACAAAATGCTGGAGTAACTCAGCAGGTCAGGCAGCATCTCAGAAGAGAAGGAATGGGTGACGTTTCGGGTCAAGACCTTCTTCAGACTGATGTCGGGGGTGGGACAAAGGAAGGATATAGGTGGAGACAGGAAGATAGAGGGAGAACTGGGAAGGGGGAGGGGAAGAGAGGGACAGAGGAACTATCTAAAGTTGGAGAAGTCGACGTTCATACCACCGGGCTGCAAACTGCCCAGGCGAAATATGAGGTGCTGCTCCTCCAATTTCCAGCGGGCCTCACTATGGCACTGGAGGAGGCCCATGACAGAAAGGTCAGACTGGGAATGGGAGGGGGAGTTAAAGTGCTCGGCCACCGGGAGATCAGTTTGGATAATGCGGACCGAGCGCAGGTGTTCAGCGAAGCGATCACCGAGCCTGCGCTTGGTTTCGCTGATGTAAATAAGTTGACATCTAGAGCAGCGGATGCAATAGATGAGGTTGGAGGAGGTGCAGGTGAACCTTTGTCTCACCTGGAAAGACTGTTTGGGTCCTTGGATGGAGTTGAGGGGGGAGGTAAAGGGACAGGTGTTGCATCTCGTGCGGTTGCAGGGGAAAGTGCCCGGGGATGGGGTGGTTTGGGTAGGAAGGGACGAGTGGACCAGGGAGTTACGGAGGGAACGGTCTCTGCAGAACGCAGAGAGGGGAGGGGATGGGAAGATATGGCCAGTGGTGGGGTCCCGTTGTAGGTGACGGAAATGTTGGCGGATGATTTGTTGGATCCGCTGGCTGGTGGGGTGGAAGGTGAGAACGAGGGGGATTCTGTCCTTGTTGCGAGTGGGGGGAGGGGGAGCAAGAGCGGAGCTGCGGGATGTAGAAGAGACCTTAGTGAGAGCCTCATCTATAATGGAGGAGGGGAAGCCCCGTTTCCTGAAGAACGAGGACATCTCGGAAGCCCTAGTGTGAAACACCTCATCCCGGGCGCAGATGCGGCGTAGACGGAGGAATTGGGAGTAGGGGATAGACTTTTTGCAGGGGACCGGGTGGGAAGAAGTGTAGTCCAGATAGCTGTGCGAGTCAGTGGGTTTGTAGTAAATGTCCGTCACTAGTCTGTCTCCTGTGATGGAGATGGTGAGGTCCAGAAACGGGAGGGAGATGTCGGAGATAGTCCAGGTATATTTAAGGGCAGGATGGAAATTGGAGGTGAATCCAGGTATATTTAAGGGCAGGATGGAAATCGGAAATTGGAGGTGAATCCAGATACATGGATGGGGCAGGTTTAGAGGGATAATAGTCAAACGCAGGCAGGTGGGACTCTTGTAGATGGGACCGTAAGAAAACACTGTATATGCTGGTTTAAATCTGTAGATGGGACATGTTGGTTGGTGTGGGCACGTTGTGTCGAAGGGGCTGTTTCCACATTGTATTACTCTACGATTCTAATTAAAACCATTTAATTTTGCTTAAATTTTGTTCACATCAGGTTAAAAGGTTTTAAATAGCTTTGTGATGTCAGAACATCATGGGGTTAAGTCTCAAACATGTACCAACTAATACACATCCCCATCCCAACCTCACCTCACCTCCCAACCCCTTGGGACATTCAGGGGACATTGGCAAGAGCTGCTTCTGGACAAGTCCTAGACACCCCCCTCCCCCCAATATTCTAATTCAAGAGCAAGATACTGCTGCTGATGATGGAAAAATGAAACAAAGACGGAAAATGCTCAGCAGGTCAGGCAGCATCTGTGGGGAGAGAGAGGGAACAAATGGTTGAAGTCGATGAGCTTTCAACAGAAGCGCACTGATGGTCAAATAATATAAGAAAATAACTGCAGATGCTGGTACAAATCGAAGGTATTTATTCACAAAATGCTGGAGTAACTCAGCGGGTCAGGCAGCATCTCAGGAGAGAAGGAATGGGTGACGTTTCGGGTCGAGACCCTTCTTCAGTCTGATGTCAGGGGGGCGGGACAAAGGAAGGATATAGGTGGAGACAGGAAGATAGAGGGAGAACTGGGAGGGGGGAGGGGGGGGGAAGAGAGGGACAGAGGAACTAAACTTCATCTATTGTATCCGCTGCTCCAGATGTCAACTTATTTACATCGGCGAAACCAAACGCAGGCTCGGCGATCGCTTCGCTCAACACCTGCGCTCGGTCCGCGTTAACCAACCTGATCTCCCGGTGGCTGAGCACTTCAACTCCCCCTCCCATTCCCAATCTGACCTTTCTGTCATGGGCCTCCTGACATCAGTCTGAAGAAGGGTCTCGACCCGAAACGTCACCCATTCCTTATCTCCAGAGATGCTGCCTGAGTTACTCCAGCATTTTGTGTCTACCTTCGATTTTTAACCAGCATCTGCAGTTTTCAGGCCTGAAGGGTCTTATGGCTGATTCCTTCTCCCTTTCCTTATGTTCTTATTGAAACAGAATTTGTCTATTTATTTATTTATTTATTTATCTGTTTGGTTTTTTTGTAATATAAATATACTTATTTTTGTTCTGGAGAAAATGGATGGGTGACGTTTCCCTACAGGTTTTGGATAAGCCCGCATATTGAGTGTCAAGTAGGCAAGCAGGGGCGGATGGAACTGATTCAGAGAAGCAGCATCTTACAGAATGGCAAAACTGCTCAGAGTTTCCTCTTCTTGATCCTTTGTTTCTGAGGATTTACAATTAAAGAGATGGTAGATCGAGCACGAGGTGCATTGCATGTCCAGGGCCAGTCACACAGCTGCAAGCAAACCTATCATGGTTCCGTTGTTGGCACATATCAGGGGACTACAAAGTCTAAGGGGCTTCAAGTGGTGGAAGGGGAATACTCCAACAGTGCTTTCAACTGCAAGTTTGCAAAGCCATGCGAGTCAAAGAGATAATAGCTAATGGTTGACACCATTTTTCAGTAATATAATAGGACTAACTCACACCCTGATCATTGGACAGGAGATACAAAAGCTTAAGAGCATTTATCACCTGGTTCAGCAACAGCTCTTCCCCCACCGCCAGCAGGTCCTTGAATGCAACCTCTCGTAAGCCAAGGATGAATTCTCCATCTCCCATTCTACCTCGTGTAGTTCAGTTTCGAGATACAGCACAGAAACAGGCCCTTCAGCGCACCGTCCACACTGACCAGCGACCCCCACCCACCCCCTCCCACCCAAACATGAACACTGAACTAGGGACAATTTACATTTACACCAAGCCAATTAACCTACAAACCCGCACGTCTTTGGAGTGTGGGAGGAAACCGAAGATCTCGGAGAAAACCTACGCGGTCATGGGGGGGAGAACGTACAAACTCCGCACAGACAGCAGCCGTAGTCAGGATTGAACCTGGGTCTCTGGCGCACTGTGAACACTGTAAAGGAACAACTCTACCGCTGCACCACCTAGCCTGGTCTAGCCCTTGCACGGCCCTGCTGTCATTGTAGCCCTTGCATTTGTTAAATGGCACTTTCTGTGCAGCTGTGATACAAGGAGCTAGTACCAAACAGTGAGTGACAGTCACCCTGGCTGAATCTCTAAAACTAAAACTCTAAATACCAAGCTAAGCTATCCCACTGCCGAAAAAGTCTGTCATCAGCGGTCTTAACGACTACCGTCCGGTAGCACTCACACCGGTCATCACAAAGTGCTTCGAGAGACTGGTCCTGCAGCACATCAAAGCCAGCCTCCCACCCACCTTCGACCCACACCAGTTTGCCTACAGAGCAAATAGGTCTACAGGGGATGCCATCGACACTGCTCTTCACACTGCACTGACCCACCTTGAACACCAGGGGAGCTATGTGAGGATGCTCTTCCTCGACTTCAGCTCTGCCTTTAACACGGTCATCCCGAGCAGACTGGTCACCAAACTTTCCGACCTTGGATTTTCCCAAACCATCTGCCAATGGATCAAGGACTTCCTGACCAACCGCCCCCAGACCGTCAAAATAGGCCCTCACCTCTCCTCCACCATTACACTGAGCACCGGCTCACCACAGGGCTGTGTGTTGAGCCCCATCCTTTACTCCCTCTACACTCACGACTGCGCCCCCACCCATCCCACCAACACCATCATCAAGTTCGCGGATGACACGACTGTGGTTGGACTCATCTCAGGAGGAGATGAGACAGCCTATAGGGATGAAATCCAAAGGCTGGCAGCATGGTGTTCAGTGAACAATCTGGTCCTGAACTCCTCCAAAACAAAGGAACTTATAATTGACTTTAGAAAAACCAGTGTAGAATACGACCCACTCTACATCAATGGGGTCTGTGTGGAAAGGGTACCAGCTTTCAGGTTCCTGGGTGCGCACATCGCAGAGGATCTTACCTGGTCTACCAACACCATCACCACAGTAAAGAAGGCACAGCAGAGACTCCACTTCCTGAGGATCCTCAGGAAAACCAACCTGCAGGAGAAGCTCATGATGTCCTTCTATCGCTGCTCCATCGAGAGTGTGCTGGCATACTGTATAACCACATGGTATGCCAGCTGCTCAGAAAAGGACAGGAAGGCCCTTCAGAGGGTCATCACGACGGCCCAGAAGATCATCGGCTGCTCACTGCCCTCCCTGGAGCACCTGTTCAGACTACGCTGCCTCAGTAGAGCAGGCAAAATAATAAAAGATCCATCCCACCCCGGCCACCGTCTGTTTGTTCATCTGCCCTCTGGTCGACGTTTCAGGTCGATCAAATCCCGAACAAACAGACTTAAGAACAGTTTTTACCCCAGGGCCATACGAGAACTGAACACTACCTTTGCACTAGGCAACACCGTTAAAAAATCTTGTACTTAATATAATTGTATTTAATTGTATTTATGTATTTATTTGTTTTTGCATTTATTGCATATATGTTTGTACGCACCGTCAGGATTGGCTATTTTTTAATTTCGTTGTACTCGTTGCAATGACAATAAATGAATATTATATTATTATTATAACAGGCACGATGAACCACAGAGGCTTGGATCCGGAATAAAACACAGGGTGCTGGAGGAAATCAGCGGGTCAGGCAGCATCTGTGGGGGAAATGGGCAGGTGGCAACAATACAGGTTGGGACCCAGCTTCTGGTGAATAAGGCGGTCATCTCCTCTGCCAGAGGAATCCAGAGCAAGAAGGTGAATTCTGAAGTTAAAGGGCAAACTATTCAGCAGTAATAAAGAGAAGGGCTTTCTCACACAAAGGGCAGTGGAGGTGGCCCTCGAAGGTTGGACAGGTGGGGGGAGGTGTAAATCGAAAGCTTTAAAATCTTTACAGGTTTTTGATAAGCCGATGTATTCAGTGTTATGGAAGCGACGTGGTGGATGGAACCGATTCAGAAAAGGCAGAATCGTACCGAATGGCAAAATAGCTCAGAATTGCCTCTTCTTGCTCCTTTGCTTCAATTAAACCTTGACTTTTTGCGGTTTTACAATGAAGGGGATGGTAGATCTAGCAAATTGTGCATAGCATTTACACGCGTGTCACGCTGGTGCAAGTAAACATTTCATTGTCGCGTTACATGCTGGTACACAAGACATTTAAATAGACAATAGACATTAGGTGCAGGAGGAGGCCATTCGGCCCTTCGAGCCAGCACCGCCACTCAATGTGATCATGGCTGATCATTCTCAATCAGTACCCCGTTCCTGCCTTTTCCCCATACTCCCTGACTCCGCTATCCTTAAGAGCTCTATCCAGCTCTCTCTTGAATGCATTCAGAGAATTGGCCTCCACGGCCTTCTGAGGCAGAGAATTCCACAAATTCACAACTCTCTGACTGAAAAAGATTTTCCTCATCTCCGTTCTAAACGGCCTACCCCTTATTCTTAAACTGTGGCCCCTGGTTCTGGACTCCCCCAACATTGGGAACATGTTTCCTGCCTCTAACGTGTCCAACCCCTTAATAATCTTATACGTTTCGATAAGATCTCCTCTAAACACTTGACTTTACAGATATAGCGTGGAATCCGGCCCTGCCACCTGACCCGCTGAGTTACTCCAGCACTTTGTGTCTATCTTCGGTGTAAAGCCAGCACCTGCAGTTCCTTCCCACACAACATAGAAAGTAACCTGTACATATTTGGAGTTCGTGAGGAACCTGGAGCACCCGGAGAAAGCCCACACAGTCACAGAGGGGACGTACAAACTCCGTACAGCCGGCGCCCGTGGTCAGGATGGCACCCGGGTCTCTGGCGCTGTGAGGCGGGAACTCACCGCTGCGCCACCGTTTCTGCCTCTGCGGCATTTTCTATAGTTCCTGCACGTTCCCCAAGGGGTTAACAATCTGCAGGCAAACAGTATATTTGTACCAGCACACCCAGAGAGGACAAACGCTATTAAAAACAAAAGCTGCAATATGTTCCCTTAATGAACAAGTGAAAGGCTTCACTCCTTTGCTGGGGCTGGCTGAAACTGCAGCAGTAGTAGTGGCAGAATCCTCTACAATTTAATAAACCCAGCCATTGTGGGTTTTTGAAAACTCGGGAACATCCCCTGAGTGTAACGCAGATCAATTTATGTGGCACTCTCTCACTAATCAAAAAAAGATGGAAGGTTTAAATCAGCTTAAGGTGTATCGAGTAGCAAGGCAGCAAAATACAAGCAGTTCAGATAAATTACATTTTCTGCTCTCGAGGTAGATTGTTCAGACTTCATCTGAGTGGAATCGAACATTACTTTTAAATGTGTCAATACGTGATTCTATTTTCTGAGCTCAGCAGACTTTAATCAAATAATGTTTTAATTGCAGCTTTTAAGGCATTGCCCGAGAGCCACATCGCACCACAGACTAAGTGTACTGCCCAATAAGCTTGTATGTAATGCATGTGCCTCTGCAATGAGATACTGACTCTGCACCAACGAATGTGGGTTGAATGGTGTCTCCTTTTTATGTTTGACCTCTGTGTTCTATGCTTGATCAAAGTGACAAAGTGTGGCACAGAGTGCTGGAGTAACTCAGTGGGTCAGGCAGCATCTCTGGAGAACATGGATAGGTGACGTTTCACAGAGTGCTGGAGTAACTCAGCGGGTCAGGCAGCATCTGTGGAGAACATGGATAGGTGACGTTTCACAGAGTGCTGGAGTAACTCAGCGGGTCAGGCAGCATCTGTGGAGAACATGGATAGGTGACGTTTCACAGAGTGCTGGAGTAACTCAGCGGGTCAGGCAGCATCTCTGGAGAACATGGATAGGTGACGTTTCACAGAGTGCTGGAGTAACTCAGCGGGTCAGGCAGCATCTGTGGAGAACATGGATAGGTGACGTTTCACAGAGTGCTGGAGTAACTCAGCGGGTCAGGCAGCATCTGTGGAGAACATGGATAGGTGATGTTTCGGGTCGAGCCCCTTTTTTAGAAATCTGAAGAAAGGTCTCGACCTGAAACGTCACCTGTTCCTTTTCTCCAGAGATGCTGCCTGACCCGCTGAGTTACTCCAGCTTTTTGTGTCTATCAACTAATGAGATTGACCCTGAACTGGTTGCTAGTGTCGGGAGAATTAGTGATGGACCATTAATGACTGCATTGTTTGTGATCTCCACCTCCTGGAATAAATAAATAATTAGAACAGTTTTCTCTGGTTGTGGAGGCCAGCGCTGGGAATCATTGACTTCAGGATCAGGCCAGAACTGATGAGGAATTTCATCAGTTGGGAGGGTTATAAATATTTGACATTCTTCCTCACTGCTCTGCAAATGCTGAGCTGATGAAAGCTAATCCCATGCATTTTTCTCACTAATGGAATTAAGGGATACAGGTTTATCCATCAGACTTTGACTTAAAAGTACTTAATGACCCTCGGGTAGAAAACTCCGAAGATTCACAACTCGAGAACTGTTGGCTTGTTATACCTGTCATGACAACGGCCGGGCGGCACAGTGGCTCAGCGGTAAAGCTACTGCCTGACAGCGCCGGAGACCCGGGTTCAATCCTGACCACGGGGTGCTGCCCACGGAGTTTGTATGTTCTCCCCGTGACCGCGTGGGTTTTCTCCGAGATCTTTGGTTTTCCTCCCACACTCCAAAGATACATGGATTTGTATGTTCATTGGCTTGGTATAAGTGTAAATTATCCCTGGGATAGTGTTAATGAGCGGGGATCGCTAGTCAGTGTGGACTCGGTGGGCTGAAGGGCCTGTTGCTGCTGTATCTCCCACACTCCAAAGACGTACAGTTTTGTACATTAATTGGCTTGTCCCTAGTGTGTGCAGGGGGCCACTGGTTGGTGTGGACTCGGTGGGCTGAAGGGCCTGTTTCCACGTTGTATCTCTAAACTAGACAATAGACAATAGGTGCAGGAGTAGGCCATTCGGCCCTTCGAGCCAGCACCGCCATTCAATGTGATCATGGCTGATCATTCTCAATCAGTACCCCGTTCCTGCCTTCTCCCCATACCCCCTGACTCCGCTATCCTTAAGAGCTCTATCTAGCTCTCTCTGGAATGCATTCAGAGAATTGGCCTCCACTGCCTTCTGAGGCAGAGAATTCCACAGATTCACAACTCTCTGACTGAAAATGTTTTTCCTCATCTCAGTTCTAAATGGCCTACTCCTTATTCTTAAACTGTGGCCCCTTGTTCTGGACTCCCCCAACATTGGGAACATGTTTCCTGCCTCTAACGTGTCCAACCCCTTAATAATCTTATATGTTTCGATAAGATCTCCTCTCATCCTTCTAAATTCCAGTGTATACAAACCTAGTCGCTCCAGTCTTTCAACTAAGCTAAACCTGCTCCAGATACACCATCAGCAACCTCTGTAAATGCTTACTGGATACCTGGTAAACGAGGTGAGAAAGTCTCTCTCCCCCACTCGCTCATCTATGTGTTTCAGACCCTTATTACTCTTTGAAAAACTAAATTCTCCTCAGCAGCTCACAAACCCAAAGATTTGATACTGGGTGGTCATAAGTTCATAAGTTAAAGGAGTAGAATTAGGCCATTCGGCCCATTGAGTCTACACCGCTATTCAATCATGGCTGATCTGTCTCTCCCTCCTAACCCCATTCTCCTGCCCTCTCCCCATTACCTCTGACACCCGTACTGATCAAGAATCCATCTATCACTGCCTTAAAAATAACCTTTAACTTGGCCTCCACAGCCTTCTGTGGCAAAGAATGCCACAGATTCATCACCCTCTGACTAAAGAAATTTATCTTCATCTCCTCCTTAAAAGAATGTCCTTTAATTCTGAGGCTGTGCCCTCTGGTCCTAGACTCTCTCACTGGTGGAAACATCCTCTCCACATCCACTCTATCCAGGCCTTTCGCTATTCAGTGAAGTTTCAATGAGGTCCCCCCTCATTCTTCTAAACCCCAGCGAGTACAGGCCCAGTGCCGACAAACGCTCATCGTAGGTTAACCCACTCATTCCTGGGATCGTTCTTGTAAACCTCCTCTGGACCCTCTCCAGGGCCGGCACATCCTTCCTCAGATACGGGGCCCAAAACTGCTCACAGTATTCCAAATGCGGCCTGACCAGCGCCTTGTCGAGCCTCAGCATCACATCCCTTGTCGAGCTCTCTGCTAAATGAAGCAGAGTCTGTCTCTCCCTACCTAATGCTTCCGTTTTAGACACTTTTAGACAATTAACTCTCCCTCGAGTCAAAGCAAACGTACCTGCTAAACCTGACTCTCGCGTAGTTAAACATTGCACGACAGAAGCGTATCAAGACACAGATTAGCCGAGACTGGTTTCCAATCCTGACTTACACCCAACCATCCTAGTGATTCTCAAGCCCCCCTCGGTCATGGCTGACCATGGGTGATGCATCCTAGTTGGCTGCTTGCTCCACACCTCGGCTAGACCAGCGTCGCTTGTGGCTGAAGAGACCAATGCGGGAGTGACAGTCTCTGTGGCAAAGGTCACATTTGTGTGTGGTCTCTGGTCTGTTGAAGTTGCTGCTTGCCCTCCTTTCTGCGTGCCCGCTTGTCTGCCGTTGCGTTCATCAGTTTCTCTTCCCCCATTTTGAGATGTTGGTTCAGGATACCTCTCCACCTCGTACGGTCAGCTGCAAGGCTCTCCCAGGACTCCACATCGATGTCGAGCGCCTTCAAATCTCTCTTGGAGACATCCTTGTAACGTAGTTGGGGGCGGCCGATGGTTCTCCTCCAGATTCTCCTCGCTCAACACTTTCGCTCAGTCCGCCTTAACCAACCTGATCTCCCGGTGGCTGAGCACTTCAACTTCCCCTCCCACTCCCAGTCTGACCTTTCTGCCATGGGCCTCCTCCAGTGAGGCCCACCAGAAATTGGAGGAACAGCACCTTGCAGCCCAGTGGTATGAACATCGGCTTCTCCAACTTTAGATAGTTCCTCTGTCCCTCTCTTCCCCTCCCCCTTCCCAGTTCTTCCTCTATCTTCCTGTCCCCACCTATATCCTTCCTTTGTCCCGCCCCCCTGACATCAGTCTGGTCTCGACCCGAAACGTCACCCATTCCTTCTCTCCTGAGATGCTGCCTGACCTGCTGAGTTACTCCAGCATCTGCAGTTATTTTCTTCCACGTTCCCCTTCCAGATGTCAGCTCTCCATAGAGGATGTGTTTTGGAATACGGCCATCCTCCATGCGGTGGACATGGCCCAGCCACTGCAGCCTGCATTGCCTGAGTAGAGTGTACATACTGGGAAGGCCAGCGCCAGACAGAATCTCTGGGGATATTAATCTTACAAACTACGAGGGTCCTTGATGGTCTGGACTTTAAATGGTCTGGACTTGCAGGAGTACTTTGCCCCATTACAGTGGGGGGGTCCAGAACAAGGGGCCACAGTTTAAGAATAAGGGGTAGGCCATTTAGAACTGAGATGAGGAAAAACGTTTTCAGTCAGAGAGTTGTGAATCAGTGGAATTCTCTGCCTCAGAAGGCAGTGGAGGCCAATTCTCTGAATGCATTCAAGAGAGAGCTAGATAGAGCTCTTAAGGATAGCGGAGTCAGGGGGTATGGGGAGAAGGCAGGAACGGGGTACTGATTGAGAATGATCAGCCACGATCACATTGAATGGCGGTGCGTACAGGCTCAAAGGGCCGAATGGCCTCCTCCTGCACCTATTGTCTATTGTCTATTGAGGGAAGCTTTGGAGGGGGTGCAGAACCGGTTCACCAGAGTGTCGCCTGGATTAGAGGGCAGTTGCCAGAGGAAGAGGTTGGACAAACTTCAATTGTTTTCTTCGGAATGTCAGAGGTTGAGAGAGCTGATAAAGGCACATAAAATGACCAGAGGCATAGATAGATAAGATCGACAGTCAGAAGCACTTTCCCCAGCGTGGAATCATCAAAGACGAGGGCATAGCTTACAGGGGAGAGGGGCAGAGTCTAACGTGGTTGTGTGGGGCAACGTTTTATTTAGTGGCGTGTGGTGGGGTGTGGAACGCACAGCCAAGGTGGTGATGGAGGCATATGTCATGTGTAGGAAAATAACTGCAGATGCTGCTTCAAACCGAAGGTAGACACAAAATGCTGGAGTAACTCGGCGGGTCAGGCAGCATCTCAGGAGAGAAGGAATGGGTGACGTTTCAGATCTGATGAAGGGTCTCGACCCGAGACGTCACCCATTCCGTCACTGGCAGCGGCTGACTAGCAGTCTGTCCGTCTTTTTTTTCCCTTTTTTTGTTGTGTGTCGGTGTCGGGATGGTTTTTATATATATTTTTTTGGTTGTGTATGTGTGGGAGGGGGTGGTGGTGTGGGTGGGTGGGTGGGTGTGGGGGGGGGAACTTTTCTCTTCCTCACGGCGCGGGGTGCGGCTCGGCTGCGGGGCTTAACATCGCCCGCTGCGGCTTGGCCGCTGGACTTTACATCCCGGTGCGGCTTGGCCGCTGGACTTAACAGTGCCCGGTGCGGCTCGGCTGCGGGACTTTTCACCGCTGGTGCGGCTCGGCTGCGGGACTTAACATCGCCCAGTGCGGCTCGGCCGCGGGGCTTAACATCGCCCGGTGCAGCTCGGCTGCGGACTTGACATCGCCCGGTGCGGCTCGATCACGGGACTTAGCTGCGCAAGGCTTGGTCGCGGGCCTTTCATCGCCCGGTTCGGCCGCGAGACGTTTCAGCGCCCGGTGCGGGGACTGTGCGGGTCGGTCGGGGACGAGCTGTCTGTCCGTGGGCGTGGGGAAGAGAGTGGAAGTTTTGTTGCCTCCATCACAGTGAGGGGGTGTTTGGAGTCACTGTGATGGATGTTTGTGTTGGGGTCATGTGTCTATGACTGCTATGTAGTTTCGTTCGGTACTTCGGTACTGAACGACAAATAAAGCTCTGTTATACCTGTTATTGTCCCAGCGGTACCCGGCTGAGTCTGGGGCACTTTCTGTGGCGCACGGCCTTCTGGGTAAGCAAGCCTCCATTACCGGCTTGTTTCTGATGTAAACCTGTGTGATCGTACAGCGTCAGTGCGAGTTGTTGGAAGTTTGCTCTTGCGTGAGTCGGGGAGGGGAGGGCGTCTGTATCAGTACAATACAGACTCTTTACTCAATTTGCAAGGTCAGTGCTAACAAATAATGTGAATTGGCTGATAGGACCAGCAGAGAAAATACGGGCCAAATGACCTCCTGTGATGCTGTGACTGTTTCACGATTCAACGACCTCTCTACTTTTGTCAGAACATTAAAAGTCGAGACCGTACACTAGGTCAGGCAGCATCTGTGGAGAGAGGAATAGAGTTGGCATTTCGGATCCATAATCTTTCTCCTCCCTCTCTTCAACTCAACTCTTCCTATCTACGTCACCCCATGCAACGGGAGAGCTGCTACCTCACAGCTCGATCCTGGCCTCAATCCCTGCTTCAACCCAGACCCTAGGTGCCGTCCGTGTGGAGCTTGTGGCCGCGTGGGTTTCTCCGGGTGTTCTGGTTTCCGTCCGTGTCCCTAAGGTATGCGGGTTTTCAGGGTTTTGGCCTCTCAAAATGGCCCCTAGTACATCGGCAGCTGATGCCGAATATGGGAAAGCAGAATGAGTGTGAACAAGTGAATCAAAGGCATCACAAAAAGCTGGAGTAACTCAGCGGGTCAGGCAGCATCTCTGCAGGAAGATAGACATAAAAAGCTGGAGTAACCCAGCGGGTCAGGCAGCATTTCTGGAGAGAAGGAATGGGTGACGTTTCGTTGACCGAGACCCTTCTTCAGACTGAACATGCGATTATTTGTAGGCATTGACTGGATGGGCCGAAGGGCCTGTACACATGCTGTGTCTGTGAATCAAAGTCACTGTCAGTAATGTCGCTCAGCCATTCCTGGTCTCTGCTCCATCAGGTTGCCCAAACTTCGACCTGAGATGTCAGCCCTGCTTCTCTTCCCACGGACGCTGCCCGATTTACTGAGTGTTTCCAGTGTTTACCAGATTTTATTTCAGACGTTGCAGTATTTGCAGCTTCTCAGTTTTCACTTGGGACGGTCGTAATGTCCTTGCGGTTGTCCGGGCCGAAGGCTTTAATCCTGGTTACAAGAACTCGGACAAAACGTGTCTTTGCATTGAGGGAACAACGACACAGATCAAACCGAGGAGGATAATTGCCAAGGGAGGCAGCCTTCCCTTCTGAACCTGACGACATGGAACGCGGACAATGCAACAAAGGACACATTCATTACCCCTCCATTATTGCCGACTTAGGAAAGAGTGAAGGTGCACGATCATTATTTTTTAAACCGCTCCACAGTCTGATCCACTCGAGGGGCTCAGAAAGACCTCCGTTGTGTCCACTTTCCCCTTCAATCGGCCCCTCGAGTTTCTCATGTTCAAGGAGGATTTGTTGTTTGTGAAAAAGAGTGGAAAGGTAGAAGATATCGCTAATTAAAAGCGGCCGTCTCCATTGCACCAACCTGCAGTCACCAGCACTTTGATTTAATTATCAAAATTGTGAATGGCGTTTGTACAGCGGAGGTTAATTACATTGGGGGGGGGGGGGGGAGGGGGTCATGGAGAGCAATAGTTAAAGAAAAACGTCTCTCACCTAACCAATCGTTGAACTTCTTCACCTCCGTGGGGAGTCCAAGCTCCGTGAAGTCGCCCGTGTGAAGCAGAATGTCTCCGTACGGCATCTGGATGCCATCCGTGCGTGAGTGCGTGTCCGAGACGCAGACGAAACGCGTGTGGCCCGCTGGTTTTGGAGTGTCGTATGGCACGGGGTCGACCCTGGGCAGCGCGCACAATCAGATAAAGAGACAAGAAATGAGGGCAGTTAACAAGATGCCAAATCATCCGGTGCTTCCTCACCACTCACCGGCCCAAACACACACACACACAAGCACAGAGCCCATCAGCATTAATGGCCCAAACACACACATACAAGCACAGAGCCTGTCAGCATTAGAGACCCAACACACACACATACACACACAGCCCATCAGCATCAGTGGCACAAACACACAGAGCCTGTCAGCATTAATGGCCCAAACACACACACATACAAGCACAGAGACTGTCAGCGTTAATGGCCCAAACACACACACACACACACACACACAAGCACAGAGCCTGTCAGCGTCAGTGGCACAAACACACACACAAGCACAGAGCCCATCAGCGTTAGAGACCCAACACACACACACAGCCCATCAGCATCAGTGGCACAAACACACAGAGCCTGTCAGCATTAATTAACCTTTAAATCTCAAAAGGCGACAACTCGTACGCACACACAAACACAAATGCACACACATACGCACACACGCAGAGACACACACGCACACACACATACAGACACACACATACAGACACACATATACAGACACACACGCAGACACACACATACAGACACACATATACAGACACACACGCAGAGACACACACGCAGAGACACACACGCAGACGCACACATACAGACACACACATACGGACACACACACAAATACACACACGCACACACACACAAATACAGACACGCACACGCGCGCACACACACAAATACAGATGCGCGCACACACACACAGATACACACACAGACACACACTCACAGACACACACATACACACTCACACACACACGCACACACACACACACGCACATGCACACACACGTACACACACACAAATACACACACGCACACACACACGAATACACACGCACACAGATACACACACAGATACACACTCACACACACACACGCACACACGCACACACACACACACACACTCACACACGCACACACGTACACACACACGCACACACACAAATACACACACGCACACACACATACACACAAATACACACGCACACACAGACAGATACACACTCACAGACACACACATGCACACACTCACACACACAAATACACGCACACACACACAGACACACACACACACACACATACACACTCACACACACACACACACACACACACACACACACACACACACACACACACACACACGCACACACATGCACACACTCACAGGTCACTCCGGGGGAACAAGGAGTTGAAACATGAGCAGTGTGAGAAACCATGTTAATTTTTAAAAAAAATTAAATTGCAATTTCAAGTGATTTACAGAACCTCATTAAAAATCATGCCCTAATTAAAGTTCCTTCAGAAACTGGGCCCAATGGTGTCTACAATTAATTTGACATTTTCCCTACAAGGAGAAATCAATTCCTTTTCCACACGAAGAGAAATCAGAGTTTCTGGCCCTGCAATATTTCCTCCAAAACTCATCTTCTCAGCAACTGATAAGGCCTGTCCACCACAACCCTCTGTCCTCCATCAGTAAGCCAGTTCTCAATTCAGAATTACCAAGTTGCCCTGGCCCGCATGCATCTTAATATTCTGGATCAGCCGGCCATGAAGGATCGATGGAACAGCTCTATCCAAGATCGCAAGAAATTGCAACGAATTGTTGCACGCAACCCAGACCATCAGACAAACCAACCTCCCTTCTATTGATAGGCACAGAATGCTGGAGAAATTCAGCGGGACAGGCAGCATCTCTGGATAGACGGAATGGGTGACGTTTCGGGTCAAGACCCGTCTCCCGTTCCTTCTCTCCAGAGATGCTGCCTGTCCCGCTGAGTTTCTCCAGCATTTTATGTCTATCTGGTTTAAACCAGCATCTGCAGTTCCTTCCTATTCCCTTCTAGTGAATCCATCTGCATCTCACGCTGCCTCGGCATGGCCAGCAGCATAATCAAGGACCAGTCTCACCCCAGTCACTCCCTCTTCTCCCCTCTCCCATCAGGCAAAAGGTACAGAAGTGTGAAAACGCACACCTCCAGATTCAGGGACAGTTTCTTCACGGCTGTTATCAGGCAACTGAACCATCCTACCTCAACCAGAGAGCAGTGGTGAACTACTATCTACCTCATTGGAGACCCTCGGACTATCCTTGATCGGACTTTACTAGCTTTACCTTGCACTAAACGTTATTCCCTATCATGTATCTACACACTGTAAATGGCTGGATTGTAATCGTGTCTTGTCTTTCCGCTGACTGGTTAGCACGCAACAAAAGCTGTACCTCGGTACACGTGACATTAAACTAAACTGAAGTGATATTTTATTCGCCAATTAAATACCGCAGAGGGTAGAAGGACAGAAAAAGTTCACAACTCAAAATAGTTGGAAGTATCGCCCTCACGTTGATATCGAGATTCAAAATAATATTTGAACAAAAAAAAAGCATGTTTATGCAACATGGCTTGAGATCATAAAGAATGATCAAACGTTGGATGAAAGTGCGAGCAGCTCCTGTGGTTTCACGCGCCATTTGTTATAAATTTAAGATGAACTTAAGTGCACAGCTTCCGCGCGTTGGGATTTGCAACAATCGGCCCCGACATTAATGATGCCGGCAGCCCGACAGCTAACTGCTGGGGAGATCCAGATTACCTGCCATTAGTCCTCCTCGCCAGTACTCTCCAACAAGCACCAAATCCTTGTGGTCCACTCATCCCTTCCCACCCAAAGGCCCACTCGTCCCCTCCCACCCAAACCACCCCCGCCCGACCCAGGTACCTTCCCCTGCAATCGCAGGAGATGCAACACCTGCCCCTTTACCTCCCCCCTCGACTCCATCCAGGGTCCCTGACAGTCCTCTGACAGTGAAGCAGAGGTTCACCTGCACCTCATAGAAACATGGAAACATAGAAAATAGGTGCAGGAGGAGGCCATTCGGCCCTTCGAGCCAGCACCACCATTCATTGTGATCACGGCTGATCATCCACAATCAGTAACCCGTGCCTGCCTTCTCCCCATACCCCTTGATTCCACTAGCCCCTAGAGCTCTATCTAACTCTCTCTTAAATTCATCCAGTGAATTGGCCTCCACTGCCCTCTGTGGTAGAGAATTCCACAAATTCACAACTCCCTGGGTGAAAACGTTTCTCCTCACCTCAGCTTTAAATGGCCTCCCCTTTATTCTTGCCTCCTCCAGTCTCGCCCACTGTATCCGCTGTTCTCAGTGCGAGTTCTATGTATCGGCGAGACCAAGCGTAGACAGAAAGCTTGGGCTATCTCCGGGTCACAGGGAAAGCGTACAAACTTCCTTCAGACGGCACCCGTAGTCAGGATCAAACCGCATCGTATGTGTCTCAACGCCCATCTTTGACAAAGTATTCCTGGGACCCGCCAGTCTCTCTGCCCCGCCTACCACCTTTAACCCCTTCTCACCGTAAAGCTACGCCCTTTAGTCTTTGACATTTCCATGCTGGGGAAATGCTTCTGACTGTCCACCCTATCGATGCTTCCCATAATTTGTTTTAACCTCTATCAGCTCTCCCCACGGCCTCCCACACTCCAGAGAAACCAGCCCACGTTTGCCCAGCCTCTGTCTACATAGCCAACATGCTTGACCGCAGCGAGCAGCCTGCCAAGCCTCTCCAAAGCCTCTACGTGCTTCCTGTAACGGGGCGACCACGACTGCACACATGACCTCTTGACTAACCAGAAGCTGCCATGCGACTCGTTGACCAGGCAAAGGCCAGGTGCCCCTGTGCCCTGGAGAGGGGTAATGGAGGGGGAGGTGGGAGCACAGCTCAGTGACAAGCCATTTATTCATACTCAGTGTGGAAGAAAACAGCTGGAAGGGAAGGGAAGGGAAGGGGGGTGGTAGCAGAGACACATTCCAGATATCATCTACACTCACAGGGGTTATCCAGTCTACTAACCAAGTTCAATGTTGAGAAATTATTTACTAGCGAGTTTACAGGAAGGGAATTAGTTACAGGACTCGGTACTTAGTCCAGTTTGGGGATAATTGAACTGATCTTCCAGCTACCTATTAACCTAACATGGGCAACATTCATGGGATCAGGTAACCAGTGCATACCTGCAAGGCACCCAAACCAGGCTGGCAAAACGTTAAAAGATAGACACAAAGTAGTGGAGTAACTCAGCGGCTCAGGCAGCAAGTCTGTAGAAAAAGTCCCGGAATGGCGGGACTGTCGTATGTTGAAAGACTGGAGCGACTAGGCTTGTATACACTGGAATTTAGAAGGATGAGAGGAGAGGACACGTTAGAGGCAGGAAACATGTTCCCAATGTTGGGGGAGTCCAGAACAAGGGGCCACAGTTTAAGAATAAGGGGTAGGCCATTTAGAACTGAGATGAGGAAAAACTTTTTCAGTCAGAGAGTTGTAAATCTGTGGAATTCTCTGCCTCAGAAGACATTGGATGCCAATTCTCTGAATGCATTCAAGAGAGAGCTAGATAGAGCTCTTAAGGATAGCGGAGTCAGGGGGTATGGGGAGAAGGCAGGAACGGGGTACTGATTGAGAATGATCAGCCATGATCACATTGAATGGTGGTGCTAGCTCGAAGGGCCGAATGGCCTACTCCTGCACCTACTGTCTATTGAGTATAAACCAGCATCTGCAGTTCCTTGGTGGACACAAAGTGCCGGAGTAACTCAGCGGGTCAGGCAGCATCTGTGGAGAGAAGGAATGGGTGACGTTTGGGGTGGAGACCCTTCTTCATCTTCCTGTGTGGTTGGTATCTCATTCCCAACGCACATTGCCCTCAGGATGGCGGTGATGAGGAGAGGGTGAACACGTGTTTGCAAGGTGTGTGTCTGGAGAAGGACACAAGGTGCCTTTCTACACACTCGCCAAACTTTCATTAATACCCATGAAACAGTGGGAGAGCTCCTTCCAGTAAAGACGCACGGGAAATCTACACTGGGCTTTGACAACTTCACACTGCAAAGCACAAAGTGCTGGAGGAACCTAGCGACGCCGGGCGGCAACTGTGGGAGAAATGGACACTTCTTCAGACTGATTATAGTGGGGGGGGGGGGGGGGGGGGAAGCTGGACAAGAGGTGGGGTAGGACAAGGCTTGGCAAGTGGTAGGTGTGTCCAAGGGATGGGGGGGGGCAGGTGATGGGTGGGCAAGGGTTAGAGATGAAATGGAGACAAGAAGGTATGAGATAGAAGAAGAATGAGATGTGAAGTCAAAGTGAGGGCCTTGCCCACCCCGGCCAACATGCCCCATCTACACTAGTCCCACCTGCCCACCCCGGCCAACATGCCCCATCTACACTAGTCCCACCTGCCCACACCGACCAACATGCCCCATCTACACTAGTCCCACCTGCCCACCCCGGCCAACATGCCCCATCTACACTAGTCCCACCTGCCCACACCGACCAACATGCCCCATCTACACTAGTCCCACCTGCCCACCCCGGCCAACATGCCCCATCTACACTAGTCCCACCTGCCCACACCGACCAACATGCCCCATCTACACTAGTCCCACCTGCCCACCCCGGCCAACATGCCCCATCTACACTACTCCCACCCACCCACACCGACCAACATGCCCCATCTACACTAGTCCCACCTGCCCACACCGACCAACATGCCCCATCTACACTAGTCCCACCTGCCCACACCGGCCAACATGCCCCATCTACACTAGTCCCACCCGCCCACACCGACCAACATGCCCCATCTACACTAGTCCCACCTGCCCACACCGACCAACATGCCCCATCTACACTAGTCCCACCTGCCCACACCGACCAACATGCCCCATCTACACTAGTCCCACCTGCCCACCCCGGCCAACATGCCCCATCTACACTACTCCCACCCACCCACACCGACCAACATGCCCCATCTACACTAGTCCCACCTGCCCACACCGACCAACATGCCCCATCTACACTAGTCCCACCTGCCCACACCGACCAACATGCCCCATCTACACTAGTCCCACCTGCCCACACCGGCCAACATGCCCCATCTACACTAGTCCCACCCGCCCACACCGACCAACATGCCCCATCTACACTAGTCCCACCTGCCCACACCGACCAACATGCCCCATCTACACTAGTCCCACCTGCCCACACCGACCAACATGCCCCATCTACACTAGTCCCACCTGCCCACACCGACCAACATGCCCCATCGACACTAGTCCCACCTGCCCACCCCGGCCAACATGCCCCATCTACACTACTCCCACCCACCCACACCGACCAACATGCCCCATCTACACTAGTCCCACCTGCCCACACCGACCAACATGCCCCATCTACACTAGTCCCACCTGCCCACACCGACCAACATGCCCCATCTACACTAGTCCCACCTGCCCACACCGGCCAACACGCCCCATCTACACTAGTCCCACCTGCCCACACCGGCCAACACGCCCCATCTACACTAGTCCCACCTGCCCACACCGACCAACATGCCCCATCTACACTAGTCCCACCTGCCCACACCGGCTAACATGCCCCATCTCCACTAGTCCCACCTGCCCACACCGACCAACATGCCCCATCTACACTAGTCCCACCTGCCCACACCGACCAACATGCCCCATCTACACTAGTCCCACCCACCCACACCGACCAACATGCCCCATCTACACTAGTCCCACCTGCCCACACCGACCAACATGCCCCATCTACACTAGTCCCACCTGCCCACACCGACCAACATGCCCCATCTACACTAGTCCCACCCACCCACACCGACCAACACGCCCCATCTACACTAGTCCCACCTGCCCACACCGACCAACATGCCTCATCTACACTAGTCCCACCTGCCCACCCCGGCCAACATGCCCCATCTACACTACTCCCACCCACCCACACCGACCAACATGCCCCATCTACACTAGTCCCACCTGCCCACACCGACCAACACGCCCCATCTACACTAGTCCCACCTGCCCACACCGACCAACATGCCCCATCTACACTAGTCCCACCTGCCCACACCGGCCAACACGCCCCATCTACACTAGTCCCACCTGCCCACACCGACCAACATGCCCCATCTACACTAGTCCCACCTGCCCACACCGGCCAACATGCCCCATCTCCACTAGTCCCACCTGCCCACACCGACCAACATGCCCCATCTACACTAGTCCCACCTGCCCACACCGACCAACATGCCCCATCTACACTAGTCCCACCCACCCACACCGACCAACATGCCCCATCTACACTAGTCCCACCTGCCCACACCGACCAACATGCCCCATCTACACTAGTCCCACCTGCCCACACCGACCAACATGCCCCATCTACACTAGTCCCACCCACCCACACCGACCAACACGCCCCATCTACACTAGTCCCACCTGCCCACACCGACCAACATGCCTCATCTACACTAGTCCCACCTGCCCACCCCGGCCAACATGCCCCATCTACACTACTCCCACCCACCCACACCGACCAACATGCCCCATCTACACTAGTCCCACCTGCCCACACCGACCAACACGCCCCATCTACACTAGTCCCACCTGCCCACACCGACCAACATGCCCCATCTACACTAGTCCCACCTGCCCACACCGGCCAACATGCCCCATCTCCACTAGTCCCACCTGCCCACACCGGCCAACATGCCCCATCTACACTAGTCCCACCCGCCCACACCGACCAACATGCCCCATCTACACTAGTTCCACCTGCCCACCCCAACCAACATGCCCCATCTACACTAGTCCCACCTGCCCACACCGACCAACATGCCCCATCTACACTAGTCCCACCTGCCCACCAACCCAACATGCCCCATCTACACTAGTCCCACCTGCCCACACCGACCAACATGCCCCATCTACACTAGTCCCACCTGTCCACAACGACCAACATGCCTCATCTACACTAGTCCCACCTGCCCACACCGACCAACATGCCCCATCTACACTAGTCCCACCTGCCCACACCGACCAACATGCCCCATCTACACTAGTCCCACCTGCCCACACCGACCAACATGCCCCATCTACACTAGTCCCATCTGCCCACCAACCCAACATGCCCCATCTACACTAGTCCCACCTGCCCACACCGACCAACATGCCCCATCTACACTAGTCCCACCTGCCCACACCGACCAACATGCCCCATCTACACTAGTCCCACCTGCCCACACCGGCTAACATGCCCCATCTCCACTAGTCCCACCTGCCCACACCGACCAACATGCCCCATCTACACTAGTCCCACCTGCCCACACCGACCAACATGCCCCATCTACACTAGTCCCACCCACCCACACCGACCAACATGCCCCATCTACACTAGTCCCACCTGCCCACACCGACCAACATGCCCCATCTACACTAGTCCCACCTGCCCACACCGACCAACATGCCCCATCTACACTAGTCCCACCCACCCACACCGACCAACACGCCCCATCTACACTAGTCCCACCTGCCCACACCGACCAACATGCCTCATCTACACTAGTCCCACCTGCCCACCCCGGCCAACATGCCCCATCTACACTACTCCCACCCACCCACACCGACCAACATGCCCCATCTACACTAGTCCCACCTGCCCACACCGACCAACACGCCCCATCTACACTAGTCCCACCTGCCCACACCGACCAACATGCCCCATCTACACTAGTCCCACCTGCCCACACCGGCCAACACGCCCCATCTACACTAGTCCCACCTGCCCACACCGACCAACATGCCCCATCTACACTAGTCCCACCTGCCCACACCGGCCAACATGCCCCATCTCCACTAGTCCCACCTGCCCACACCGACCAACATGCCCCATCTACACTAGTCCCACCTGCCCACACCGACCAACATGCCCCATCTACACTAGTCCCACCCACCCACACCGACCAACATGCCCCATCTACACTAGTCCCACCTGCCCACACCGACCAACATGCCCCATCTACACTAGTCCCACCTGCCCACACCGACCAACATGCCCCATCTACACTAGTCCCACCCACCCACACCGACCAACACGCCCCATCTACACTAGTCCCACCTGCCCACACCGACCAACATGCCTCATCTACACTAGTCCCACCTGCCCACCCCGGCCAACATGCCCCATCTACACTACTCCCACCCACCCACACCGACCAACATGCCCCATCTACACTAGTCCCACCTGCCCACACCGACCAACACGCCCCATCTACACTAGTCCCACCTGCCCACACCGACCAACATGCCCCATCTACACTAGTCCCACCTGCCCACACCGGCCAACATGCCCCATCTCCACTAGTCCCACCTGCCCACACCGGCCAACATGCCCCATCTACACTAGTCCCACCCGCCCACACCGACCAACATGCCCCATCTACACTAGTTCCACCTGCCCACCCCAACCAACATGCCCCATCTACACTAGTCCCACCTGCCCACACCGACCAACATGCCCCATCTACACTAGTCCCACCTGCCCACCAACCCAACATGCCCCATCTACACTAGTCCCACCTGCCCACACCGACCAACATGCCCCATCTACACTAGTCCCACCTGTCCACAACGACCAACATGCCTCATCTACACTAGTCCCACCTGCCCACACCGACCAACATGCCCCATCTACACTAGTCCCACCTGCCCACACCGACCAACATGCCCCATCTACACTAGTCCCACCTGCCCACACCGACCAACATGCCCCATCTACACTAGTCCCATCTGCCCACCAACCCAACATGCCCCATCTACACTAGTCCCACCTGCCCACACCGACCAACATGCCCCATCTACACTAGTCCCACCTGCCCACCAACCCAACAGGCCCCATCTACACTAGTCCCACCTGCCCACACCGACCAACATGCCCCATCTACACTAGTCCCACCTGCCCACCAACCCAACATGCCCCATCTACACTAGTCCCACCTGCCCACACCGACCAACATGCCCCATCTACACTAGTCCCACTTGCCACCCCGCCCAACACACCCCCATCTCCTGCCTGCGTTTGCCCTCTATCCCTCCAGACCTGTCATATCCATGCACCTGTCTAAATGTTTCTTAAACGTTTCAATAGTCCCTGCGTCAACTTCCTCCTCTGGCAGCTCGTTCCATAAACCAACCACCATCTGCGTAAAGGGTCTGTAAAAATGGACTCGGTTCATTGCTGAGGGGCGGCCTGTGTTAAGAGAGGGTCAGTCATCATCTTATTGAACGAGAGGAGACGCGAAGAGCTAATTGGCTGTTTTGTGCAGCTATTTTCCTACATGCGGAGCTGAAAGGCACAGCCTCCAAAGGTGGTGGGCTTGACAGGTAGGCAAGAGTACTGAAGTCCCAGAGACTTCTAGGATTCAATAAGGTTAGAGGCAATGGAGGAATCCGAAATCAAGAATGAACATTTTGAAATGGATTGGGCAAGTTGACATTAATTAATCACGCCCAATTACCTGAATCACAATGAAAAGCATTTACATGAGGCACTGCATTTGTCATCAAGGATAGACACAAAGTGCTGGAGTAACTCAGCGGGACAGGCAGCATCTCAGGAGGAATAAAGAGGATGGGTGATGTTTAGGGTCACAATCTTCTTCAGAATATCATCGTGCCCGATCTCGCTGCCACCATGGGGCAGGAGGTACCGAAGCCTGAAGTCCCATGTTCAGGAAGAGCCACTTTCTGACAATATATAAGAAAATAACTGCAGATGCTGGTACAAATCGAAGGTATTTATTTACAAAATGCTGGAGTAACTCAGCAGGTCAGGCAGCATCTCGGGAGAAGGAGGGTCTCGACCCGAAATGTCGCCCATTCCTTCTCTCCTGAGATGCTGCCTGACCTGCTGAGTTACTCCAGCATTTTGTGAATAAACACTTTCTGACAATGATGAGATTCTTGGACCATCTTGCACAACCCTAATCTAACCTCAACCACCCAACACTACGCACAGCCCCTACCACTAATACAACCTTTTATTATGTTTTTGTACTGATGTCTTGTTTTTAGTTTCAGATTCATTCAGTTTGTTGTCAGGGTCACCGAGGTTCAGTGAAAAGTTGTTTTGTTTTGTGTTATCCAGTCAGTGGAAACACTTTACATAGAGTCATAGAGTGTGACATTACAGACCCTTCACCCTGACTTGCCCACAACGACCAGCATGTCCCGTCTACGTCAGTCCTGCATTCAGCCCGTATCCCTCTCAACCTGTCCCATCCATGTGCAGATGTTCCTCGACATACGTGCGGTTACGTTCCAATAAACCCATCGTAAATCAAAAATGCATTTAATACACCTAACCTACCCAACATCACAGCCACCTAACCTACCAACATCATAGCCTAACCTACCAACATCACAGCCACCTAACCCACCAAACATCACAGCCGAGCCTAGCCTAACTTAAACGTGCTGAGAACACTTCCATCAGCTACAGTTGGGCAAAATCCAATTCTGGCTGGCACGTTGCAGAGTGCGGGTTGTTTCCACGTGTGATGGTGGGGCAGTCTTGGATCTGCGGCTCGCTGCCGTTGCCCGGCATCACCAGCGTATCGTACCACATATCGCCAGCGGGCACAGATCAAAATGCAACATTGGAAGCACGGTTTCTACTGAATGTGTATGGCTTTTGCACCGCCGTAAGTCAAAGCATCGTACGTCGAGAAGCATGTGCACTTATTTCTTAAACGTTGCAATAGACCCTGCCTCAACTACCTTCCTCTGGCAGCGGGATGGCGGGACTGTCATATGTTGAAAGACTGGAGCGACTAGGCTTGTATACACTGGAATTTAGAAGGATGAGAGGAGATCTTATTGAAATGTATAAGATTATTAAGGGGTTGGACACGTTAGAGGCAGGAAACATGTTCCCAATGTTGGGGGAGTCCAGAACCAGGGGCCACAGTTTAAGAATAAGGGGTCGGCCATTTGGAACTGAGATGAGGAAAAACTTTTTCAGTCAGAGAGTTGTGAATCTGTGGAATTCTCTGCCTCAGAAGGCCGTGGAGGCCAATTCTCTGAATGCATTAAAGAGAGAGCTGGATAGAGCTCTTAAGGATAGCGGAGTCAGGGGGTATGGGGAGAAGGCAGGAACGGGGTACTGATTGAGAATGATCAGCCATGATCACATTGAATGGCGGTGCTGGCTCGAAGGGCCAAATGGCCTCCTCCTGCACCTATTGTCTATTGGCAGCTCGTTCCACACCCAGCACCTTTTGTGTGAAAAAGAGGGTCACAATCAAGCAGTCCGCAGAGCAGACACAGGTTTGCACACTTGCTTTCCTTTACAACTTTGTGTGGTTTATGTACAATTTGTTTGTACGTGTTGGCTGGGTCTATGTGCCTGTTGTGCTGCTGCAAGCAAGGCTTTTCATTCTACCTGAACCTCAATGAACTAGTGCATCTACATAACTAAAACTCTCGTTTGTTTGTTTGTTTGTTTGTTTCTGAACTACAGCCAAAGCGCTACACGATAGCGCGACAATGTCAGCCCCACCTTACTCACCGTCGTCCCTTTGGTGCTAATGGAAGAAGCTTCATTGAAATCAGTGTTATATTTTTAGTTATTCACATTTTAAAGTTTAAATCTATCTCCCAGGGAGGGAGGGGTGGAGGGAGGGAGGGTGGTGGAGGGAGGGAGGGAGGGGGAGGATGAGGGGGATTGAGGGGGGGAAGGGGGAGGGGAGGGAGGGGGAGGGGGGAAGGGGAGGGAGGGGGAGGGTGGGAAGGGGGAGGGAGGGGTAGTGGAGGGAGGAGAGAGGGGAGGGAGGGGGAGTGGAGGGAGGAAAGAGGGGGAGGAGGGAGGATAGGTGGGGTTGAGCGGGAGGGGAGGGAGGGGGAGTGGAGGGGGTGGACGGAGGATAAGGGGGGTTGAAGGGGAGGGAGGGAGGGGGGAGGAGAGGGTGGACGGAGGATAGGTGGGGTTGAGCGGGAGGGGAGGGAGGGGGAGTGGAGGGGGTGGACGGAGGATAAGGGGGGGTTGAAGGGGAGGGGAGGGAGGGGGGAGGTGAGGGTGCTGCACCAATGTAGGAGAGGTTTGGGCCAAACGGGTCCACTTGGTCTAGTGTGACCTAAAACTTGACCTCAAACTTGAGCAGAAATGTGAGGCTCCCTTGTGAGGCCAGATATGCCTAGAGTTCACTGACGGTGCGCTCAAGTAGTGATGGGAGCCTTGCTGTCCGACCCGTCTGCACAGCAACGTAGACTCACTGCTCCTGAGCAGTTGTGCTCAGCGAAATTCCTCGGAGATCTTTCTTATGCGTACTCAATGGGATTTCTTTGAGAAGGTTCAGTACTACAATGATCAAAGGGAATCTGTCGGCTGCCAGTCTCTGATACATTTTTTTTAACCAGTTTGAAATTTAATCTGCAGCTACGGAGAAAAAGATAAAAGGAATATCAAGCTGGTTTCGTACTCCAAATTACACAGCCCAGCAAACTGCCCGCGTGAGCAAAGGAGTTTGCTCAGACTTGTTAGTGGACTGAGAGCAGGCCATTCGGCCCCTCGAGCCTATTCTATCAGTCAGTTAGCAAACTACGAGCTGCTAGTGGAACAGGCAGCATCTGTGGAGGGAAATGGATGTATCGTCTCGACACTCTGCAAATCACCTCACTTTTAGCTGCGGATTCCAGCATCTGCAGTTTCTTGATTGATATTTTATGATCACATGTGACATGTAACTGGGAGATTCTTTGTTCTGCATACCGTACCCAAGGCATACCGTACACAAGGCATACCGTACACAAGGCATACCGTACACAAGGCATACAGAGTCAGAGGGGGAGTTGAAGTGTTTAGCAGCCAGGACATAGCGTCGTCCCAGGTGGACTAAGCGATGGTGATCAGCGAAACGATGGCCAGTCCACACTTGGTCTCGCCAATTGTTACATTGTCTGCACACGTGACAACTAAACGCACTCGACTCGTTACGTTGGCCTGTAGTTGTGGCGGACGGGCATTTGACAGGAACCTTCGCCGGGAAACAACGACAGGTGAGCCGGGTAAAGGCGCCGTCTGTACGGAGTTTGTACGTTCTCCCCGTGACCTGCGTGGGTTTTCTCCGAGATCTTCGGTTTCCTCCCACACTCCAAAGACGTACAGGTATGTAGGTTAATTGGCTGGGCAAATGTTAAAATTGTCCCTAGTGGGTGTAGGTTAGCGTTAATGTGCGGGGATCGCTGGGCGGCGCGGACCCGGTGGGCCGAAGGGCCTGTTTGCACGCTGTATCTCTAAATCTAAATCTAAGATTGGGCCCAACGGCCCATCGACCAGCCGGCACTTGTTGGACGGACAGCAAGGCTGCTGCCCTGGGAAATGTCTAAGTACAGGGCGCACTGAGAAAGTGCTCAGGGTAACACAGCAGGCCATTTTACATCTCGGCATATGGTTCTTGTAGCTACACCAGTCCGCAGGCCAGTAGCAGATCAACTCTCGGGGGGGAAAAAAAGGCAGCAAAATGATTTCATGATTTAATCATTTAATGAGGACTTTAAAAATATCAGTAACAGGGTCCTAACACTTCATCGATCAGAGTTTGGACCTAGACAGCTGGCGTTAACAGCCAGCTCCGTTAAAGGGCCATAATTGTTGCATTGTGCGTAGTAGCCCTGCTATCCACATTCAATATCGTGCAAAATCTGTTGTGCATTTACAAGAAACCAACCTCAACCCTCCAAGGGCTGAGAAACAAGTTTTAATTCATGACACCCTTTTTAAAAGGGAACACTGACTTATAGGGACTGAATGCAGAAATCAACCAGGCCCTGTGTGCAGACCGACACAGTGGAGAGGCAGGTCCCGGGGGTGGGGGGGCTGGTATTCTTCAGTAGCCTTTTGTACGAGGAGCGTGGGCGTGCGGTGAGACTTAACGTGACCAGCGTGGGGCCAGAGCATATCTGGGCACTGGGAGGAGCACAGTGCACTGTTGTGTGTGGGTGCAGTCATACTGCAGGGCCCACCAACCACTGCAGAGCCCACCAACCACTGTAGGGCCCACCAGCCACTGCAGGGCCCACCAAACCACTGCAGAGCCCACCAACCACTGTAGGGCCCACCAGCCACTGCAGGGCCCACCAAACCACTGCAGGGCCCACCAACCACTGCAGGGCCCACCACCCACTGCAGGGCCCACCAAACCACTGCAGGGCCCACCAAACCACTGTAGGGCCCACCAGCCACTGCAGGGCCCACCAAACCACTGCAGGGCCCACCAAACCACTGCAGGGCCCACCAAACCACTGCAGGGCCCACCAACCACTGCAGGGCCCACCAACCACTGCAGGGCCCACCAGCCACTGCAGGGCCAACAGCCACTGCAGGGCCCACCAACCACTGCAGGGCCCACCAAACCACTGCAGGGCCCACCAAACCACTGCAGGGCCAACAGCCACTGCAGGGCCCACCAACCACTGCAAGGCCCACCAAACCACTGCAGGGCCCACCAAACCACTGCAGGGCCCACCAGCCACTGCAGGGCCCACCAGCCACTGCAGGGCCCACCAGCCACTGCAGGGCCCACCAAACCACTGCAGGGCCCACCAACCACTGCAGGGCCCACCAAACCACTGCAGGGCCCACCAGCCACTGCAGGGCCCACCAAACCACTGCAGGGCCCACCACCCACTGCAGGGCCCACCAACCACTGCAGGGCCCACCAACCACTGCAAGGCCCACCAAACCACTGCAGGGCCCACCAAACCACTGCAGGGCCCACCAAACCACTGCAGGCCCCACCAAACCACTGCAGGGCCCACCAAACCACTGCAGGGCCCACCAAACCACTGCAAGGCCCACCAACCCACTGCAGGGCCCACCAAACCACTGCAGGGCCCACCAAACCACTGCAGGGCCCACCAAACCACTGCAGGGCCCACCAGCCACTGCAGGGCCCACCAAGCCACTGCAGGGCCCACCAAGCCACTGCAGGGCCCACCAACCATGCATCTCCACCGCTGTCAGCAACGTCTGCTTCCTCATGCTCCACTTTGCCCTGTTTCTGATCTGAAAGAATTCTGACACCGATCGAGATCAGAGCCGGTGACTATTCCAGACACTTGATTCACGTTACATTCGCCAAACCCTTTCAGGAAGGACGTATGCAATCCATATCCATGCAGGGGACATTTGCGGGCGGCACGGTGGCGCAGCGGGTAGAGCTGCTGCATCACAGCGCCAGCGACCCGGGATCGATCCTGACTACGGGCGCTGTCTGTGCGGAGTTTGTACGCTCTCCCCGTGACCTGCGTGGGTTTTCTCCGGGTGCTCCGGTTTCCTCCCACATTTCAAAGAGGTGCAGGTTTGTAGGTTAATTGGCTTGGTATAATTGCAAATTGCCCCTAGTGTGTGCAGGATAGTGTTAGCGTGCTGGGATCGCTGGTTGGCACGGACTCGGTGGGCCGAAGGGCTTGTTTCTGCGCTGCTTTTCTAAACTAAACCAAGGATGTTTGTAATCCATAGTAACTGATCTTCTCTTGATGCTGGCCGACCATCATCCAAAACGTGCAGGTTTGTAGGTTAATTGGCTTCTGTTTAACTGTGTCTAGTGTGTGGGATAGAACGACTGTATGGGCGATCACTGGTGGGCACGGACTCGGTGGGCCGAGAGGCCTGTTTCCACACACTTTATCTCTGAACTAAACTACAGGAGGGAAAGTGATGAACAAAACAGCGAGAGGCAAGAGAGAATCCCCTTCTCCTGCCAACTTACGCAAATGATGTGTGGGAAATGCTCATTGACTGCATGGTGATCTGTTACTGATTAGGACCGACCCTGAGTACAGGTGCCTGGTTAAACTAATTAAGGCCAAAAACCTGGAGCAGCCTCGACCACCCACGTGGGTCCAAGAGGAATCTCGCAAATGTATTCGTTCCAGAGGATCCATCGTTGAAGTGCCGACCCCAGGCAGTTCACCGGGATAAAGAAACAAAGATGGCCTTCCTTGCAGGGAGCTTGTAACTGGCCAGGCACCATGTCTCTGACAAGCCTGGCTGTGTACAACTGCTGCCCACAGCGAACAACACTTTGCAATAATAAAGTATTCAGACACTGAAACAAAGCACAGTGGTGATGCACAGGCTTGCTATGCTGGCCAAGGGAAATGCTCGCTATTTAAAATCAAAACTGTGACAGATGCTGAAATAACTCACCGTGGCCCCAAAGGCACCGACCGGCTAATTACTGCGTCAACAGAATACAAACACCTGGGTACTGCCGAGAGGCAAGGAGTGAACGAAGGAAGCCCTCTGCCAACGCACTGGCCAAACGCTCGGTGTGGGGCGGGTGTGCGCTGAGCGTGGTGGGTGGCAAGGGTAGCCCTGAATTGGCAGCAGTCCTTTAGTTGAGTCCAGAAATACATCTGTGAAAACAGAGCCTTCGGCCCACCGAGCCTGTGCCGACCAGCGGTCACTAGACCTGATCCAGACTCACAATTTCCAGATTCAGGAACCGTTTCTTCACAGCTGTTATAGACAATAGACAATAGGTGCAGGAGGAGGCCATTCGGCCCTTTGAACCAGCACCGCCATTCAATGTGATCATGGCTGATCATCCACAATCAGTACCCTGTTCCTGCCTTTTCCCCTTACCCCCTGACTCCGCTATCTTTAAGAGCTCTATCTAGCTCTCTCTTGAATGCATCAGGCAACTAAGCCATCCTATCAGCAACTGGAGAGCAGTCGTAATGTCTTCCTATCCACCTCACTGAAGACCCTCGGTCTATCTTTAATCAGACTTCATCTTGCACGAAGCACTATTCTCTTTTTCCTGTAACTGTACACTGCGGACGGTTTGATTGTAATCGTGGGCAGTCTTTCCACTGACTGGATAGCACTAAACAGAAAAGCTCTTCACTGTACCTCGGTAAACGTAACAATAGTAAACTAAACAAATGTAGGCCCATCCTGCACACAAGGGGCCAATTAACCTACAAACTGGCACGTCTTAGGAATGCGGGAGGAAACCGGAGCGCCCGGAGAAATCCCGCCAGGTCGCAGGAAGAACGTGCAAACTCCGTACAGACAGCAGCCGATGTCAGGATCGAACCAGACCTCCAGTACCGTGAGGCAGCAGAACTACCAACTGTGGCACCCAATAAAAAAAAATAACAGTCTGTGAACTGAAACGTTAACTCTGTTTCTCGTTCCACTGAAGCTGCCTGACCCACTGCTTCCAACATTTGCCTTCTTGCCTCTAGTCTTCAGCATCCACGGGGTTTTCCATGACTCTCATGTGTGTCCACAGTTCCGTAGTCAGAATGGAACGTGGGTCTCTGGCTGTAAGGCAGCAACTCCTTAAACAAGGTGTTTGACACAGGCATGGAAGACTCAGCATGGAAACAGGCCCTTCGGCCCACTGAGTCAATCCCCTCTCATACCATTTCTATGCTATCCCACTTTCCCATCCACTCCCTTCACACGAGGGGCAATTTACAGAGGCCAATTAATCTACAAACCCGCACGTGTTTGGAATGTGGGAGGAAACCGGAGCGCCCGGAGAAAGCCCGTGTGGTCACAGGGAGAACGCGCAAACTCCGCACAGACAGCAGCCGATGTCAGGATCGAACCAGATCTCCGGTACCGCGAGGCAGCAGAACTACCCACTGTAGCACCCAATAAAATTAAAATCTTTGAACTGAAACGTTAACTCTGTTTGTCTTCCACTGAAGCTGCCTGACCCACTGCTTCCAACATTTGCCTTCTTGCCTCTAATCTTCAGCATCCACGGGTGTTTTCATAACTTTCATGTGTGTCCACAGTTCCGTTTACACTGAGGCTTCAGCTTCGTTTGATTTAAACTGAGACCTTAACCGCAGCAAAAAGAAACGATGGCCGTCTGGATGGAAAACGGTCTCATTAAGCAGCACTTGGCCAACGTGGACCAGACTCAGTTGTCGGCCCGTGTGAACACTGTCGCGGGGCAGTCCACTTCCAGATGTGGGGCGATGGTTGGGCTTTGGAACGTGCTGCCTGATGTCAAGTGGGGTTTGCAGATCCAAGCACGGACTTCCCAGAATTAAACGAATGCTTGAAGGAGTGAAAATAGCAAGGAGG
This sequence comes from Rhinoraja longicauda, assembly GCF_053455715.1. Taxonomy (NCBI): domain Eukaryota; kingdom Metazoa; phylum Chordata; class Chondrichthyes; order Rajiformes; family Arhynchobatidae; genus Rhinoraja; species Rhinoraja longicauda. The sequence continues at coordinate 41,929,076 of NC_135970.1, read as the reverse complement.
TGTCGGAAGAGCGACTGTGGGACTAATTAGGATGGAATTCAGAACGAGTGGTGGCACAGCGGTAGAGCTGCTGCCTCACGGCGCCACAGGCCCGCGTTCCATCCTGACTACGTGTGGAGTTTGCACGTTCTCCCCGTGACCCGCGTGGGTTTTCTCCGGGTGCTCCGGTTTCCTCCCACACTCCAAAGATGTGCAGGTTTGTCAGCTCATCTGGCTTAGTGTCATTGTAAATTGTCCCTAGTGTGTGTAGGATAGTGTTGGTGTGTTGGTGTGTGGGAGGGGGGTCCAGACTTGGTAGGGCCTGTTTCCGCGCTGTATCTCTAAACTAAACTGGAATTTAGACGATTGAGGGGGGATCTTATAGAAACTTACAAAATTCTTAAGGGGTTGGACAGGCTAGATGCAGGAAGATTGTTCCCGATGTTGGGGAAGTCCAGAACAAGGGGCACAGTTTAAGGATAAGGGGGAAGTCTTTTAGGACCGAGATGAGAACGTTTTTTTTCACACAGAGAGTGGTGAATCTGTGGAATTCTCTGCCACAGAAGGTAGTTGAGGCCAGTTCATTGGCTATATTTAAGAGGAATTTTTAGATGTGGCCCTTGTGGCTAAAGGGATCAGGGGGTATGGAGAGAAGGCAGGTACAGGATACTGAGTTGGATGATCAGCCATGATCATATTGAATGGCGGTGCAGGCTCGAAGGGCCAAATGGCCTACTCCTGCACCTATTTTCTATGTTTCTAACAACCCTGGCCGGGAATGTCTGGATTTTTTAACTCAAAGCTGTTTTTTATTGTGCCGACCAGAATAGAGCAATTGTTCACGGGTTGGAACCAGCACTGGGATCAGCAACAATAACTTGCCGTGACATCACATCTTCATCGCCAAGTCAAAGAGACACAGTTAGAAAACCTGGTGGGAGGTTTTAAGGAATTTGCTTCAAGTGGTCGATGTGAGACAGCTGCCAGAATGGTGGGAAAAGGAATTTCAGAGCTCGGAGCTCGGCGCTGAAAGCACCCACAAGAATGGGCAGGAAACGCTCTACAGTAACTGAGAGAACAAGACTCAAAAGTGCTTTATTGTCATCTGTCATATGTGGAACACTCTGCCACAGAGGGCAGTGGAGGCCAAATCACTGGATGAATTTAAGAGGGAGTTAGATAGAGCTCTGGAGGGCTAGTGAAATCAAGGGATATGGGGAGAAGGCAGGCACGGGTTACTGATTGTGGATGAGCAGCCATGATCACAATGAACGGCAGTGCGTACAGGTTCGAAGGACCGAATGGCCTCCTCCTGCAGTGTATTTGGATAGCAGTAAAAGTCCAAGTCAGCATGGATTTATGAAAGGGAAATCATGCTTGACTAATCTTCTGGAATTTTTTGAGGATGTGACAAGTAAAATGGATGAAGGGGAGCCAGTGGATGTAGTGTATCTAGACTTTCAGAAAGCCTTTGATAAGGTCCTGCACGGGAGATTGGTGACTAATCTTGGAGCACATGGTATTGGGGGTAAGGTGTTGATATGGATAGAAAATTGGTTGGCAAACAGGAGGCAAAGAGTAGGAGTAAACGGGTCCTTTTCTGAATGGCAGGCAGTAGCGAGTGAAGTGCCGCAAGGCTCGGTGTTGGGGCCGCAACTGTTTACCATATATATTAATGATTTGGAAGAGGGAATTAGAAGCAACACTAGCAAGTTTGCGGATGACACAAAGCTGGGTGGCAGTGTAAACTGTGAAGAGGATGTTAGCAGGTTGCAGGGTGACCTGGACAGGTTGAGTGAGTGGGCAGATGCGTGGCAGTATAATATAGATAAATGTGAGGTTATCCACTTTGGCGGCAAAAACAAGGAGGCAGATTATTATCTCAATGGTGTTAGGTTAGGTAAGGGGGAGGTGCAGCGAGACCTGGGTGTCCTTGTACACCAGTCACTGAAAGTTGGCGTGCAGGTACAGCAGGCTGTGAAGAAAGCTAATGGAATGTTGGCCTTCATAACAAGAGGATTTCAGTATAGGAGTAAAGAGGTTCTTCTGCAGTTGTATAGGGCCCTGGTAAGATCACATCTGGAATATTGTGTACAGTTTTGGTCTCCTAATTTGAGGAAGGACATCCTTGTAATTGGGGCAGCGCAGCGTAGGTTCACGAGATTGATCCCTGGGATGGGGGGACTGTCATATGAGGAAAGATTGAAAAGACTAGGCTTGTATTCACTGGAGTTTAGAAGGATGAGAGAGGATCTTATAGAAACATATAAAATTATAAAAGGACTGGACAAGCTAGATGCAGGAAAAATGTTCCCAATGTTGGGCGTCCAGAACCAGGGGCCACAGTCTTAGAATAAATGGGAGGCCATTTAAAACTGAGGTGAGTAAAAACTTTTTCACCTAGAGAGTTGTGAATTTGTGGAATTCTCTGCCACAGAGGGCAGTGGAAGCCAAATCACTGGATGGATTTAAGAGAGAGTTGGATAGAGCTCGGCTAGTGGAATCAAGGGATATGGAGAGGTGGCAGGCACGGGTTATTGATTGGGGACGATCAGCCATGATCACAATGAATGGCGGTGCTGGCTCGAAGGGCCGAATGGTCTCCTCCTGCACCTATTTTCTATGTTTCTATGTTTCTATGCACCTATTTTCTATGTTTCTGTCTCGAAATGGAACAACAAAATCCTTACTTGCAGCACCACGATGGACATGTAAACAAGTTCACCGTCACAAGTTATAGGAGTAGAATCAGGTCATTCGGCCCATCGAGTCCACTCCTCCATTCAATCATGGCTGATCTCTGCCTCCTAATCCCAATTTCCTGCCTTCTCCCCATAACCCCCGACACCCGTTCTAATCTAGAATTTGTCTATCTCTGCTTTAAAAATATCCACTGACTTGGCCTCCACAGCCCTCTGTGGCAACAAGTTCCACAGACTATCATATCATATCATATCATATCAGCCGGAAACAGGCCTTTTCGGCCCACCAAGTCCGTGCCGCCCAGCGATCCCCGCACATTAACACTATCCTACACCCACTAGGGACAATTTTTTACATTTACCCAGCCAATTAACCTACATACCTGTACGTCTTTGGAGTGTGGGAGGAAACCGAAGATCTCGGAGAAAACCCACGCAGGTCACGGGGAGAACGTACAAACTCCTTACAGTGCAGCACCCGTAGTCAGGATCGAACCTGAGTCTCCGGCGCTGCATTCGCTGTAAAGCAGCAACTCTACCGCTGCGCTACCGTGCCGCCCCAACTACGCTCTGACTAAAGAATTTCCTCCTCACCTCCTTTCGAAAAGAACGCCCTTTAATTCCGAGACTATGACCTGTGGTCCTGGACTCTCCCACCAGTGGAAACATCCTCTCCACATCCACTCTATCTGTGCCTTTCATTATTCCGCAAGTTTCAATGAATTCCCCCCTCAACCTTCTAAACTCCAGTGAGTGCAGGCCCAGGGCCGACAAACGCTCAACATAGCCTCATAAACACCGTAATATCGTTATCTATGATAGATCTATAATCCATATCTAAGATTGATATTTAACATGGCCTTTACATGCAGTCAAACTAAACATCTGTAAAAGACAACAGATATGTAAACATAGTACTCTGTAACACTGTAATGTATAACTATCTATGATAGCTCTATATCTAAGATAGATATAACATGGCCTTTGCATGCAGTCAAATTAAACTGCCATCCTTATTTTATTAAAGGTTTTACATCCACAAAGACTCTCCACTTGCGTTAAACACACACACCAAACTGTTGGACCTTCCAGAGTCAGAAACAAAAGGGGGAGGCACGGTCGCGCAGCGGTAGAGTTGCTGCCTCACAGCGCCAGAGACCCGGGTTCCATCCTGACTACGGGCGCTGTCTGTACGGAGTTTGTACGTTCTCCCTGTGACCGCGTGGGGCTTTCTCGGGCGCTCCAGTTTCACCCCCCCCACACTCTAATAACGTACAGGTTTGTAGGTTAATTGGCTTCAGTAAGTTGTAAAATTGTCCCGAGTGTGTACGATAGTGTTAGTGTGCGTGGGATAGTGTTAGTGTGTGTAGGATAGTGTTAGTGAGTGTAAGATAGTGTTAGTGTGTGTAGGATAGTGTTAGTGTGTGTAGGATAGTGTTAGTGTGCGTGGGATAGTGTTAGTGTGCGTAGGATAGTGTTAGTGTGCGTAGGATAGTGTTAGTGTGTGTAGGATAGTGTTAGTGTGTGTAGGATAGTGTTAGTGTGCGTAGGATAGTGTTAGTGTGTGTAGGATAGTGTTAGTGTGCGTAGGATAGTGTTAGTGCGCGAGGATTCCTGGTCAGTGCGGACTCGGTGGGTCAAAGGGCCATGCTGCATCTTTAAGGTCTAAAGTCCAAAAAGTCTTGAGTAAAGTGTAGGTGGAACGACTAAGAGAACATCTGGGGAAGAATGTTCTTACCCAGTAGGTGGCTGGGATCAGGAACACACCAACTATGGGGCAAGTGGACACGGGCACTTTCATAATCTTTAGGAGCTAAACAATTTGTGGAATCTGTGGAATTCTCTGCCACAGAGGGCAGTGGAGGCCAATTCACTGGATGAATTTAAATGAGAGTTAGATAGAGCTCTGGGGGCTAGTGGAATCAAGGGGTATGGGGAGAAGGCAGGCACGGTTTATTGATTGTGGACGATCAGCCACGATCACAATGAATGGCGGTGCTGGCTCGAAGGACCAAATGGCCTCCTCCTGCACCTATTTTCAAAAAATTAAAAGGTATTTGAATCACCAACCCATGGAGCAAGTACTGGTAAATGGGATGAGGCCAAACAGGCCCCAGGTGGTCAGGATGGACTGAAGGGCATTCTTCTGTACTTCACGACTCCCTGTCTCCCTGAGAAATGGTGTTGAAAGGCTGGAATTGACTGAGGATTGGAATTTCTTTCGTTAGAATAATCGGTGAATCTGTGCAGTTCATTGCCACTGATGGCTGTGGAGGCCAAGTCAATGGATATTTTTAAAGCGGAGATTGATGGCTTCTTGGTTAGTGCGGATGTCGAGGGTTATCGAGTGAAGGCAGGAGAATGGGGTTGAGAGAGAAAAATAGATCAGCCATGATTGAACGGCAAAGTAGACCTGATGGGCCGAAAGGCCTAATTCTGCTCCTATCACTGAAGAACCTATGATAGATGGTGGTGGGAGAGATATGGGCCAGAGAGCAACTGATAATTTTAATAATATGGCAATCCAGGCATGCTGCAGGAAGGAGATGCTGAGGTAAAAGGTGTGTTGTGAGTTTATTGTTTGGCAAAACAGGCCCAAGGAGCCAATGGCCTACTCCTGCTTCTATGTTCTTAGGTGTCAAAAGTGCTTCACTGGCTGGGAGACCCATTGGAGTTCCGTGGACAAAAGGATGTCTCTGTGTCAGTATTCATATGCAAACAAAAATGGTTTCGTTATTAAGAAATTGCAGAGGATTGAGGCCACGCCACCCAGTCCACCACATCAAAACCAGCCTCCCCCCAAACCGACTGACTTCCTGCTGCAGCCAACATTATCAAGGAGTCTGAAGAAGGGTCTCGACCAGAAACATCACCAATTCCTTCTCTCCAGAGATGCTGCCTGTCCCGCCGAGTTACTCCAACATTTTGTGTCTACAATCAAGGACCATTTACATCCTGGGTAGACAAAAAATGCCTGAGTAACTCAGCATGTCAGGCAGCGTCTCTGGAGAGAAGGAATGGGTGACGTTTCGGGTCGAGACCCTTCTTCAGACTGATGTCAGGGGGGGGGGGGGGGGGCGGGACAAAGATAGGATGTAGTGGGAGACAGGAAGACTGGTGGGAGAACTGGGAAGGGAGAGGGGCAGCATGGACTATCTGAAGTTAAAGTCAATGTTCATACAGCTGGGGTGTAAACTACCCAAGCGTAATATGAGGTGCTGTTCCTCCAATTTGCGCTGGGCCTCACTCTGACAATGGTGGAGGCCCAGGACAGAAAGGTCAGATTGGGAATGGGAGGGGGAGTTGAAGTGCTGAGCCACCGGAAGATCAGGTTGGTTAAAACGGACTGAGCGGAGGTGTTCAGCGAAATGATCGCCGAGCCTGCGCTTGGTCTCGCCGATGTAGAGAAGTTGATGATGTACAAAAGTCTGCAGAGATGCTGCCTGTCCCGCTGAGTTACTCCAGCATTTTGTGCCTACAATCAAGGACCATTTCCATCCTGGTCAATCCCCCTTCTCCCCTCTCCTGTCGGGTGGAAGATACAAAAGCTTGAAAGCACGTACCAGCAGATTTCAGGAACAGTTTCCTTGTCACTACAATCAGACTCTTGAACAAACCTCTCATAAACTAGAGATAGACACGAAATTCTGGAGAAACTCAGTGGGTCAGGCAGCATTTCTATAGACAATGGATAGGTGACGTTTCAGGTCAGGACCCGTCTTCAGAAACGTCACCTATCCATGTTCTCCACAGATGCTGCCTGACCCGCTGAGTTACTCCAGCACTCTGTGAAATGTCACCTATCCATGTTCTCCACAGATGCTGCCTGACCCGCTGAGTTACTCCAGCACTCTGTGAAACGTCACCTATCCATGTTCTCCAGAGATGCTGCCTGACCCGCTGAGTCACTCCTGCACTCTGTATCTATGGTATAAACCAGCACCTGCAGTTCCTTTTTAGTACTCTCATAAACTAGGGTGCTCCAACCTACCTCATTGCAAACCCTGCACTTTTTGTTGTCTCCTGCACTTTCTCTGTCAGTGTAACACTATAACCAGTGTAACACTATATTCTGCACTCTGGTGTTTTTCTCTCTGAACCACCTGTTGTACTTGTATATGGTTTGACTGTACTCATGGATGGTACGATTGGACTTGGTAGCATGCAAGCAAAGTTTTTCTTGGTACATGAGACAATAATAAACTAATAATAATCTAATACCAGAGTCATCTGCAGGGCGTGTAGGCATAAGGATTCCCAACCGCACGCCCGATTCACCCACCCATAAGCAAGTGACCCACTAGGTCATGAATGATGCCATGCATACTAATATATACAATTTATATATAATAATCACGAGCGTATTACTTCTATGATGTCATGGTTTAGTGCAATGAAGGCTGAACATGTTAGAAATGCTGCCATGTGTATTCACATCTACAACCTACACAAACACAAGCTTGTTCATGCCACATCAGCACGGAGCACGTTGGCATCTTGTACTAGTCCCATTTGCTTACAATTAGTCCACAGCGCTCTAAATCCTTCCGAAGTTCATAAGACATTGGAGCAGAATTAGGCCATTCGGCCCATCAAGTCTACTCTGCCGTTCAATCGTGCAGGTGTACAGTATCCTTCCCTCTCAACCCCATCCTCCTGCCTGTTCCCCGTAACCCTTGACGCCCGTACCAATCACGAATCTGCCAATCTCCATCTTAAAAATACCCAATGGCTTGGCTTCCACAGCCGTCTGCCACAATGAATTCCACAGATTCACCACCCTCTGACTAAAGAAGCCTTTCATCTTTCTAAAGGTACGCCCTCTGTTTCTGAGGCTGTGCCCTCTGGTCCTGGACTCGCCCACCTCCACTCCCCCATTTCCCCTCCATGATGCCAAGGTTTAGTGCAGTGAAGGCTGAGCTGTGAATGGGGGCGGTGGAGGCCGTCGAGAGAAAGTGCCCCATGTCTGAGGTTTGCAAACTCTCTCATGTGTCAGGACTGTGAGAGTCTTCTCAAAAGCTGCCCTGCATTTGGGAATTCTTTGTAATCAACGACTGTTTAGTCTGCGTTACACCTGCAGGTTGTGAAGAAGACGCACAGTAATTGCACAGCAGAACCGATGGCGAGACTGTGGTACACAGCGACTGACATCTTACACGAGCAGTTGCTAATTCTCCAGAGAGTGGGTGAAGAACTTGCAGTACTGCGGTACCAAGCAGACTAGGGTGGCAATCATTCCACTTCGGGACTCCCGAGTCTAATAATGTCATTACTCGAGCAAACAAAAATAGCAACACCAGATTTTAAATCAACTGCCGGCAAAGCATTAACTGTTGTTCGCAAGAAAGTGTTGGAAACATTTCCTTTACCCTTTAGAAATGCAACGTGGAAAAAGGCCTTTCGACCCACCCAGTCCGTGCCGACCCACGATCACCCCGTACACCAGCGCTACCCTCCACACCACGGACACTTTACAGTTTTAACAAAGCCAATTAACCTACGAGCCTGTACATCTTTGGAGAATGGAAGGAAACCAGAGCACCCGGAGAAAACCCACGTGGTCACAGGGAGAATGTACAAACATCGGAATGCTAGTAGGACACGTCAGGGCCCGTAGTCAGGATCCAACCCATGTCTCTGATGCTGTAAGGCAGCAACTTTACCACTGTGCCACCCCAAACGTGTTTGTTCCTCCATTGCTTCTGCGTGTAAAAACCTTCTAACCAGGTTATCCATGGAGCCACCACACAACCCATTTCCACCATAGTGCCCAGGTCTACCCACCTTTCCTTGTGCTGGCCATCCATTATTGATGTCTTATGTCCAAGATCAGCTTGCCAAAGGCCTTCTTCACCACCCTAAGTACCCGCTTGGTACATGACATTGGTGGGGCCACACCTGGAGTATTGTGTTCACTTTAGGTCCCCCAGTAACAGGAAAAATGTTGTTAAACCCGGAGAGTTGTGAATTTGTGGAATTCTCTGCAGTGGAGACCAAATCACTGGATGGATTTAAGAGAGATTTAGATAAAGCTCTGGGGGCCAGTGGAATCAAGGGATATGGGGAGAAGGCAGGCACGGGTTACTGATTGTGGGCAATCAGCCATGATCACAATGAATGGCGGTGCTGGCTCGAAGGGTCGAAGGGTCTCCTCCTGCAACTATTTTCTATGTTTCTATGTTTCTAAACGGGTAAGGCTGCAGAGAAGATTTACAAGGATGCCTCCAGAACTGGAAGGCCTGGACTATAGGGAGCGGACGAGCAGGCTAGGACTTTATTCCTTGGAGATCAGGAGGATGAGGTGTGATCTTATAGAGGTGTATGAGATCATGAGGGGATGGGGTAAATGTGTAGTCTTTCTCCCCAGAGTAGGGGAATCGAGAACCAGAGGACATAAGTTTAAGGTGAAGGGGAAAAGATTTAATAGGACCTTTTTTTTTTACACACAAAGGGTGGTAGGAATGTGTGGCCAGAGAAGACAGTTGAGGCAGGCACTATCACAACGCTTAACAAGCATTTGTACAGGTACTAACATAGGAAAGGTTTCGAGGGATATGGTCGAATTGCAGGCAAGTGGGAGGAGAGCAGATGGGGCATGTTGGTCAGCATGGGCAAGTTGGGCCGAAGGGCCTGTTTCCAGGCTGCATGACTCCATGTGGGACAAACGTATAAGATTATTAAGGGGTTGGACACGTTAGAGGCAGGAAACATGTTCCCAATGTTGGGGGAGTTCAGAACCAGGGGCCACAGTTTAAGAATAAGGGGTAGGCCTTTTAGAACGGAGATGAGGAAAAACTTTTTCAGTCAGAGAGTTGTGAATCTGTGGAATTCTCTGCCTCAGAAGGCAGTGGAGGCCAATTCTCTGAATTCTCTGAGCTAGATAGAGCTCTTAAGGATAGCGGAGTCAGGGGGTATGGGGAGAAGGCAGGAACGGGGTACTGATTGAGAATGATCAGCCATGATCGCATTGAATGGCGGTGCTGGCTCGAAGGGCCGAATGGCCTCCTCCTGCACCTATTGTCTATTGTCTAACTTCCAGGGAACCCTGTACTCTGGGAACCCTCTGCTCTACAACGCTCCCTAGGGCCCAGCCATTCACAGTGAAGGTCCTGCATTGGTTGGACTTGCATTCATTCCATCTCTACTCATTTGTCCCATCAAAATAAATCATTTCACATTCCCAGTGCTGGATCTTGTACAGACCACACTGGTCTGTCACTCTACTTAAGGGGATAGCTCTATCCTCTTTTAAATGTTGAAAACAATTGTTGTCTGTCAAGTGCAGATCATCAACGCGGCCACAGGGAGAACGTACAAACTCCACACAGACAGCACCCGTGGTCAGGATCGAACCCCGGTCTCTGACGCTGTGAGGCAGCAACTCTACCGCTGCGCCACCGTGCCGAAAATCAGGTTTATTTCAGGATAAAATACATTTCTAATGCTTGGATTATCAGCAATATTTGTATTGTCCGGATGGGACGGGATAAGATGGGACGGGACGAGATTGGACGGGATGGGATGGGATGGGACGGGATGGGATGGGATGGGATGGAATAGGACGGGATGGGATGGAATACGACTGCTTGAGATGGGACGAGACGGGATGGGCCGGGATTTGTAAACTCGCGGTTGAATGTGAGTGGAGTGGCGGATGCAGAGAGCTCTGTTGATGGCTGTCAGTGTGATCCTCACACCACTGCAGGGCTGGTGCATGCCGTGTACAATCCACCCTTTACATTTGTAGTACCAGCATGTGGCAGCTGTATCTAGGGGCAGATTGATGACCTGCCATGTGTACAGTGGGAGCACAAGCCAGATCTTCCTCCTCGTGCAATAAGCGGCACTTTGCCCTCGCTGTAGATCAGCCCCTGTACACCAGGAGCACACTGACCGGCTACAAATCCAGCCCCTAAATATCTCATTTGACAACTCTTCTGGGATCACCAGGCATTCGGGAAAGTTGGGGATCAGGAACAGTCTCGTTCAAAGAGCCAGCACAGGCAGACCGGGCCGAATAGCCTTCTTCTGCATAACTGCGCACTGGTTTAGTGGTACAGAGCAGAATCAGGCCCTTCGGCCCACCGAGTCCACACCAACCAGCGATCCCCGTACACTAGATCTATCCGACACACTGGGGACAATTTATAGAAGCTAACTCACCCACAAACCTGGACGTCTTTGGAGTGTGGGAGGAGACCGTTAACATTGATGGCAGCGCCTGTGCTTTCTTTAATCTCTGATTATTTCTGAGTCAAGTGTCAGGCGGTACAGCTTGCAGAACTGCGGCCTCATGCAGACAGACACCTGGTTTTGATCCTGATCTCGGGGGCTGTCTGTGTGGAGTTTGCCCGTTCTCCATGTGACCGCGTGCCTCTGTAAATTATCTGTAGTGGGTATGGAGTGGACGAGAACGTTGGATCACAGGGAACTGTGATTCAGTGCAAAATGAAGTCAGTAAAGTCCGTTCAGAGATAGTCCGAGGGTCTCCAATGAGGAAGGTCCTTGTATGGGATCCGATAGCTTCTGTTGCCAGCTCATTTTAGGTACAGACTACCGTGTGTGTGGACACGTTGCTGTTGAGGTTTCCCTTAAATCTGGCCCCTCACACCCTCCCTCCGCCTTCTAGTTTCAGAATCCTCGTTACCTGGGGGGGGTATTCACCGTATACATGCCCCTCAGGGTCTTGAACACCTCAGTAATGTCACCTTTAACCCTCCTGCAGTCCAAAGGAGCAAAGGTCCCAACCTATCCAACCTCTGCCTGTAACTCAATGCTGAATGACCAGCATTTCCCTGCTCTGCAGTGGCTTCAGTAGATTATAGACAATAGACAATAGGTGCAGGAGGAGGCCATTCGGCCCTTCGAGCCAGCACCACCATTCATTGTGATCGTGGCTGATCATCCACTATCAGTAACCCGTGCCTGCCTTCTCCCCATATCCCTTGATTCCACTCACCCCTAAAGCTCTATCTAACTCTCTCTTAAATCCATCCAGTGATTTGGCTTCCACTGCCCTCTGTGGCAGAGAATTCCACACATTCACAACTCTCTGGATGAAAAAAATCCTTCTCACCTCAGTTTTAAATGGCCTCCCCTTTATTCTAAGACTGTGGCCCCTGGTTCTGGACTCCCCCAACATTAGGAACATTTTTCCTGCATCTAGCTTGTCCAGTCCTTTTATAATTTTATATGACAATAGACAATAGGTGCAGGAGTAGGCCATTCAGCCCTTCGAGCCAGCACCGCCATTCAATGCGATCATGGCTGATCACTCTCAATCAGTACCCCGTTCCTGCCTTCTCCCCATACCCCCTCACTCCGCTATCCTTAAGAGCTCTATCCAGCTCTCTCTTGAAAGCATCCAACGAACTGGCCTCCACTGCCTTCTGAGGCAGAGAATTCCACACCTTCACCACTCTCTGACTGAAAAAGTTCTTCCTCATCGCCGTTCTAAATGGCCTACCCCTTATTCTTAAACTGTGGCCCCTTGTTCTGGACTCCCCCAACATTGGGAACATGTTTCCTGCCTCTAATGTGTCCAATCCCCTAATTATCTTATATGTCTCAATAAGATCCCCTCTCATCCTTCTAAACTCCAGTGAATACAAGCCTAGTCTTTTCAATCTTTCCTCATATCACAGTCCCGCCATCCCAGGGATCAATCTCGTGAACCTACGCTGCACTGCCTCAATTACAAGGATGTCCTTCCTCAAATTAGGAGACCAAAACTGTACACAATACTCCAGATGTGGTCGAACCAGGGCCCTATACAACTGCAGAAGAACCTCTTTACTCCTATACTGAAATCCTCTCGTTATGAAGGCCAACATGCCATTAGCTTTCTTCACTGCCTGCTGTACCTGCACGCCAACGTTCAGTGACTGGTGTTCAAGGACACATGTAGGGCGCCAAGAAAGTTACAAAGAATGAATTAAAGTCCCCAATGGTCTCTCTGTGTTGGTGTCTACCCCCACCCCCCCCCCCCCCCCCCCCCACGCCAGGCCCCCTTCATTCTCGGTATCGCGCCCTCGTTTAACCTCCGGCACTCACTACATGCACCTCAGTTTTAAACGGCCTCCCTTTTATTCTAAGACTGTGGCCCCTGGTTCTGGACTCGCCCAACATTGGGAACATGTTTCCTGCATCTAGCTTGTCCAGTCCTTTTATAATTTTATATGTTTCTATCAGGTCCCCGAAACGCCGTCTGACCATTTCCCTCCACAGATGCTGCCCGACCCGCTGAGTTCCTCCACCATTTTGCTGTAATCACATTAGATACATTTGGGGTACTGTTTCAGGATTTCTATCTAATTCTTTGATGGTCTTAAATGGTTCCCTTGTTCTTTTGTACGCAGAACAAACATTGTGCGTTTTTTCTCACGTGTTTTTTTTTCCAGCAGCAGTCAGTGTGGAAAGAACAGGAATCCTGAACTTCCCTTCCCCGACCCTCTCTCTCCAGTGCACTGGATTGCAAAGACTTTGAACGATTTCATTGCCATTGTTAAAACATTTTAGAACGGAGCACAAAAGAATTTGATGCAGCCACTGAACAGTGAGCAGCAGGAGGAAATTAAACCTCCAAGCGGAAGTCCACATGTATTTAAAACAAGATTGCTTGTATGGTTGCTCCAAATTTGCCATTGTCTGATTCAGAATGAACAATATGTATTTTTAACGCAGCGTCACTTTAAAGAGCAGGTGGATGTTTCTGACTGCGGCTGCCAGATTTCTGCACCAGTTCCTTGCTTTAATGCATTTCCCTTTCACGCTAAATCACTGGCCGCCTTTCACAAACCATTCACTTCCAAACACTGCCATTGGTCGCCAAGCCAAACCTACAAACCAAGTCGCTGGTGAGATTATCAAACCGCTACATTTATCACGAGGCGAGGCGGTTCGAAGACGCTCCATTTCCCACTTCCCGAGAAAAAAATCGCCGCAGACAGGATTATTTAGTTAGATTTAATTCATTCCTCACCATTACTATCTGTCAAAGCTGGGACTGAGTGGGACATGGGCAAAGGATGAGAAAACACCGCCAGCGATCTCTGCTGCACTCATGGCTCGGACAATCGAATGCAAACAACTCTTCAACTACAGAGTGCTTTACAGCCGAGTCTCTCCTGGCACGTGTGTGTGTGTGTGTGTGTGTGTGTGTGTGTGTGTGTGTGTGTGTGTGTGTGTGAGAGTGTGCATGTGAGTGTGCGTGTGAGATTGTGTGTGATAGAGTGTGTGTGTGTGAGTGTATGTGTGAGTGTGTGTGAGAGTGTGTGTGTGAGAGTGTGTGCGTGTGAGTGTGTGTGTGTGTATGTGTGAGTGTGTGTGTGTGTGTGTGTGTGTATCTGTGAGTGTGTGTGAGAGTGTGTGTGTGTGAGTGTGTGTGTATGTGTGAGTGTGTGTGTGAGAGTGTGTGTGTGTGTGTGTGTGTGAGTGTGTGTGAGTGTATGTGAGTGTGAGAGTGTGCGTGCGTGTGTGTGAGTGCATGAGTGTGCGTGCGTGCATGAATGTGTGTGTGTGTGAGTGTGCATGTGCGTGTGTTCGAGTGAGTATGCGTGCGCGTGAGAGTATGCATGCAAGTACACGTGTATATACACACGCTGAGCTTTTTCTTCTTGTTTAATGTGTTGTTTACAGTGCACTATGTTTACATATTTGGTTGTGCTGCTACAAGTAAGAGTTTCATTGTTCTATCCGAGACGTACAACAATAAACCGCTCTTGACTAATAAGCTCCAATGTGGGATGCTCTTGTTCCACATAAACACTGGGGCCCAACATCACTCTCCACACACCAGTATACGCACAGCCACTAAATCTGCTTTCAAACCACGCTGAAGTAGAAATGCTTAGTGTGTGAACTACAACGGCAGCAGTGGTCATTACAATGGATAACAAGATGCTCGGAGCCAGTTACTGGATTGACATTTAACTGAGGTTAAGAAGCCCGCATAAACTGCAAGGGCAAAGTTCAAGTTGCTTAGAACTGCTGTCTGAACTGTTAAAAGACTGCACTATGACCCCGAAATCACTACAGACCGTGCTTGTGGTTGTTAAATAAATGCCCACGAAGATCGGTGTTTTAGTTTTAATTCAGCAGGTCAGTCGTGCAGATTGGCCCTTACAACAGGCCATTGGTTTTTAATCACATCAGCCATTCAAGGGGCCACACCGAAAAACAGTGTATTACTGCCTCACGCTGCTGAGAAGGGACTGTGAATGAGTCTTGCTCCATTGGGAAATATCTGTCCACAATGTATGTAACACACCAGCATTCTGCTGCTGCCCATTCTCAATTCTCAAGTTTAATCCGGCTGGCAGATATAACTAGGCTGCCTAGCTTTGTAACGGGGGGGACAAAACTCCTTCAAATGATAATAAAATAAAATAAAATAAAACAGCAGAATACTTCCTCTTTAGACCCCATTATCCTCGCTGCCTCTACCCCTCCTTGAAAAAACAAAAATCGCAAAGATCACTTTTACAAATTGGTCCAAACTCCCATTTGCTGCGTTCGTTAAATGATCAATTACCATGATTTTTTTATTTACAAATCTGTTTGTGTTAAATGCCACAATAAGCCAAGGACAATATCACAGTCACAATCACTGCTCAGCACCCTGTACTTCCACAGCGTGCCCACACCGTACCTCACATGCGAGCCGCTGCCACTGTATACTGTGTACATAAAGACTGTTCCCGTGTGTGACTTTCCACAAAAGAAAATACTCCTATTATGCAGTCCGGATTTTTAAAAAGCTATTCCCAATAAGCGCCCTGCACTTAAATATTGTATCAATGAAGCACGCTACGCAGGCACACAGTTTCCACCGCATATCATGTGTTTAAGAATTGCTTTTCATTCTCGTGTACATACATTCTAGCTTAAGCTGCGCGCACGGTCTCTATTCAAAAGACAGCCTCAAATTTATTGCTCGAGGGCTGAAATGCTCTTCTACTTTTCATTCTTAAATACCATTTTTTTTAACTTCAGCAAAAACCATGTCTTTGACTCTGCAAGGCGTGGATTTTAAAGTTATTTGGCGTTATTCGAAAAAAGGCAAGTGAATTCTCGAAAGAGTTGTTTCTAATGATGTCAACTAATCAACAGCAAAGTACAGGAGAGAGGCAGAGTCTTTTACTGTTAGAGGGCATCAGTTAACACGGTGGAGTTTGCTTATTCCACCTACCTCCTCTGAGACCTTAAACGCTTTTTTAAAATAAAAACAGCAGCAGCATCTTAATACGAATTAATCGGGTAACATCTTTGCTTGTAAATCCTTCAAACGCGTTTGAACCGAACTTTAACAAACACTGCACAGAAAGGCTGGTATGAGCTTGGAACATGCGTTGTATGACATTTTGAGACAATTTAAAATGATCGCTCACATGTATCGGGGCAGTCAAAAAGCAAATGGCACCTCGTGAGAAATAATAAAGTATTTACATAAAACCGTAATGGAAACCACCGTCTGTTTTATGGTTTTGTTCAAGTCAGCTAAAATTAAGAAACGGTTTAAGATATGCTGAAACTCCTGGGCTCGGAATTCCCTTATTCCCTCAGGCTTTTTGACATCTAATTGACAAATAGGTTGCTCACCTGATGTAACAATTTACTTGTTCATTCCAGCCAGATTTATAGATTGCTATGAATCACAAGAAATGCCTGATGTGGAGACCTTGGCAAATGTATTCCTGTTAAATCACTTCAAGCAGAACTCACAGCAATCCAAAGTTTGACCCAGCTTCTG
>NC_135970.1:41909743-41912145 GCF_053455715.1 Rhinoraja longicauda | reverse complement strand
GAGGTGGAGGGGTCGGGACAATGACAAGGAGTTTTGGAGAGAGGGTGATTCTCAGGATAAAATGACGTTCCTTTAGAAAGGAGATGAGAACAGAGAGGTAGATAGAGCTCTTAAGGATAGCGGAGTCAGGGGGTACGGGGAGAAGGCAGGAACGGGGTACTGATTGAGAATGATCAGCCATGATCACATTGAATGGTGGTGCTGGCTCAAAGGGCCGAATGGCCTCCTCTTGCACCTATTGTCTATTTACAGCACGCAAAATAAAGTTTTTTCACTGTATTTCGCTGCAGGTGCCAATAATAAACCAGCATTAATACCAATCTCTAGTAGACTAAAGATATTTCCCCGGAACTTTACAGGCATGAGGTGCGTATAATAATGATCGCAATGTGTCAATGACCTGTAGTGGCTCTTTGGTGTACAAAATAGAAAAACTGAGTGTTTTTATTTTTTTTAATGGGGAGAGATTGGGAAATGTAAATGTTAAAAGTGTTCTGGATGCCCGAGTACGCAAATCACAGAAGGCCAACTTGCTGGTGGTGAGATTGTAGCCATGAAACAAAGGGGCCAGTGGTTTAAAACCCAGCTGCGTAGATAATTCATGAAGTAGTTGAGTGGTATAGCGTTGGTGAAGGGGGTTTCCTATTCCCACATGGCAGGTTCACCCAAGCTCCTGATGGCAGCGGGAGATCGCGTTGAGAAGTCAGGGCATGGCATTGAGAAGGCAGAGCAACATGTTGGGAATCTATCCAAAGGGATGAGAAGACAAGTATGTAAACACACACGAGACACGGTGGACTTCCCATACTGACCTCTCTGTCCTGGACCTCCCCCCGCTGTCAGAGTGAAGCCACGTGCAAATTGGAGGAACAGCACCTCATGTTTCACTTGGGACAGCTCGCTTACACCCCAGACGTATGAACGCTGATTTCTCCAATTCCAAGTAACCCTTGCCTCCCCTCTCTCTCCCCGCCCTCCCCCTGCATTAGTCATCCTGCTAGTTCCACTGTTCGCATCCATATATCCCTTTGCTATCAGCTCTTCCACAGCCAACAATGCACCATTGTGGGCTCCACTATCCCTGGGATATCGGCGCCGACTGACTCTGATTTTGTCTGAACTTCACCAGACCCCTAATTTCCATCTCCCCCGACCCTCAGTCTGAAGAAGGGTCTCGACCCGAAACATCACCTAGTCATATCATATCATATCATATCATATATATACAGCCGGAAACAGGCCTTTTCGGCCCACCAAGTCCGTGCCGCCCAGCGATCCCCGTACATTAACACTATCCTACACCCACTAGGGACAATTTTTACATTTTTACATTTTACCCAGCCAATTAACCTACATACGTCTTTGGAGTGTGGGAGGAAACCGAAGATCTCGGAGAAAACCCACGCAGGTCACGGGGAGAACGTACAAACTCCTTACAGTGCAGCACCCGTAGTCAGGATCGAACCCGAGTCTCCGGCGCTGCATTCGCTGTAAAGCAGCAACTCTACCGCTGCACCACCGTGCCGCTACCGTGCCTTTCCTCTAGAGATGCTGCCTGACCCGCTGAGTTACTCCAGGTTTTTGTGTCTATGTTCGGTGTAAGTGCAGGAATATGGAGCAAAGAGACAGTCAATGTTTCAGGTCTAGACACAGAGGAGGCATTTATTTAATTAACAAATCTATTTACTCATTTATTTATTTATCTATCTATTTATCTATCTATTTATTTATCTATTTATTTATTTGTTTGTTTATTTATCCGATCAATACAATACAACAGATTGACCATACAGTTGTGAAAGTTAAATAGTAGGAAATCATTGCATCAAAAATAAAACAATATAATCACACATGGTATTTATTCTCTGACTGACAAAAGGTGTAGGCAGAAGCCAACACTTATCATGCCTACCCTTAATACTTAACAAAGCATTACCCCAACCAGCCAAAATAGCTGTGAAACAAAAGAATAAAACAAAATATAATTTTAAAAAGTGCAACCTCATAAGTCAGAAGCAGATAAACAAAACAGAGAAAGAAACACAATATAATCAAGAACCATCATTTCTGTGTCAATCATTTCTCTGTGTTGATCACACATTTTGTATCTTTCAAATATAATATTTCTGAACATTTTCTTGAATTTACACAAATTACTAAACTATTTTAATTCATTGTTGCAACTGTGCCATAAATTGACCCCTTTAACAGTCACACATCTATTTTTCACATTTGCCCTAGCTGCACAATACCAGACACCTGTGTTCGATCCTGATCTTAACGGGCGATCGCTGGTCGGCTCGGACTCGGTGGGGCGCAGGGACTATACCCACCATGTGTCTCTGCACTGAACTACACTAAACTCAGGAAGTGTGGGCCAAGTATTTATAATATTTGGTAAC
>NC_135970.1:41857243-41904743 GCF_053455715.1 Rhinoraja longicauda | reverse complement strand
TATATTATGAACACTATTCCAATACATTCCTGGCCAACCTCCTGTGGACTTCCTTTTGGAAACATGAGGTCATCTAAAATCTGCAGCCGCTGTCTGAACCAAATTCCACTCACGCATCAACTCCAAGCCAGCAATTCGCAGAAATCCAATACCTCAATTGTTAAATGATCAGGCTTCCTTACAAATCTCTCATCAGCTGGCCCTGCTATCCTCCCACTCCTCCCACGCTCCATCTCACACAACTATCTCAGCCATTTTCACCCACCCCATAACCACCAGATGTCTCCATTCCCGGTCTCTTGTGCAGTTTAACATGTTAGCTTTAACCTTTGGCTGCCGTTTCCTGCAAACTATGGGATTCCCGGTCTAAAACCCTCTCGTCATAAGGTCATTTGGTCATATGGGAGAGGAGTAGAAGTAGGCCATTCGGCCCTTCAAGTCTGCACCGTCTATCTCTCCCTCCTAACCCCATTCTCCCGTCCTTCTCCCCATAAAGAATAAAGGGGAGGCCATTTAAAACTGAGGTGAGAAGAAACTTTTTCACCCAGAGAGTTGTGAATCTGTGGAATTCTCTGCCACAGAGGGCAGTGGAGGCCAATTCACTGGATGGATTTAAAAAAGAGTTGGATAGAGCTCTAGGGCAAGGGTTCCCAACCTGGGGTCAATCTACCCCCAGGGGGTACATTTGGTGATTCTGGATTTGTACATATTATTTTTCAATTATAATTCAGATTTTTTAAAATATTTAGTTTAGAGGTAGAAATGTTGTCCGATGTGTTCTCATTGACTGACTGTGTTTGGTTCTGGTATCTGTTCATCATTAGTTGTTCCTAAATAGGTGAAATAACATTATTATGTGCTACTATTATTGTTATTTGAACTTAAAATAATAATGTTAAATACAGTATTTAAAATTTCCCCATTGTCGGTTGCTTTATTATGGTAGAAGTGGAAACTCAAATCACTGAACAAAACAGGGTGGGAGTAAGTTTACTTTCGAAAAGCTGCCAGGGGTAAACGGGGAAAGTTGGGAACCCCTGCTCCAGGGGCTAGTGGAGTCAAGGGGTACGGAGAGAAGGCAGGCACAGGTTACTGATTGTGGATGATCAGCCATGATCACAATGAATGGCGGTGCTGGCTCGAAGGGCCAAAATGGCCTCCTCCTGCACCTGTTGTCTATGTTGTAATGTTTCTATGTAACCTCTGACACCTGTATTAAATAAGAGTCTCTCTATCTCTGCCTTAAAAATATCCACTGAATATCCACCCGTTCTCTCCCTCTGTTTCCTCTTTCAAGATCCAACCAAACGCTTTGACCAGCTTTTTGGTTGCATGCCCTAATATCTCCATGCCTGGCTCAGTGTTCAATTTTGTCTGCAGGTGCTTCCCTTAAAGCCAGCAGTATCTGCACAGAAACGAAGGTCCCAGCAAGCTTATAACAGTTCATGCAACGATATTGTCTGGACAGGAAAAAAACTGCAGATGCTGGTTTAAATCGAAGGTAGACACAAAATGCTGGAGTAACTCAGCGGGACAGGCAGCATCTCTGGAGAGAAGGAATGGGGTGACGTTTCGGGTCGAGACCCTTCTTCAGTCTGATACAAAAGATTTAGAGGGATAGAGAGTGCTAGATAGAGCTCTTAAAGATAGCGGAGTCAGGGGGTATGGGGAGAAGGCAGGAACGGGGTACTGATTGAGAATGATCAGCCATGATCACATTGAATGGTGGTGCTGGCTCGAAGGGCCGAATGGCCTCCTCCTGCACCTATTGTCTATTGTCTATTGTCTATATGGGCCAAACGCAAGCAAATGGGACTAGCTTAAATGGGTGGTGAATCTGTGGAATTCATTGCCACAGAAGGCTGTGAAGGCCAAGTCAATGGACATTTTTCAGTCTGAAGAAGGGTCTCTCATTCCTTCTCTCCAGAGATGCTGCCTGTCCCACTGACGTACTCCAGCCTTTTGTGTCCAATATTGATTGGACAGTAGGCTGTACTGGTGCATAGTGTCACAGAAGAAGCATTGCTTCAAGCAACCTTGGACGATTTATTGCTTTTAAAATCCCATTGAAGAACAGAACAATGTTGCCCATTCTACTCAATCAATGCAGAAAGCAAACCGTCCAGTTATTGAGCAAGAAGGTACCAACTGCATGGAGTTGGGAACAGTGAGATTTCTGTTGTCAATGCCCAGATTCAGGGACAGTTTCTTCTCTGTTCAAGTCTATGTTCACCGGTTCTTGTTTCACCCAACCCTGGCAACAATGGGCCTCCAATATCAGGCTCTGTTATTCACCAACGGTGTCATGTTCATGTTACTGATCATTGGAATAGATCGTAGGAAAATAACTGTAGATGCAGGTACAAATCGCAGGTATCACAAAAAGCTGGAGTAACTCAGCGGGCCAGGCAGCATCTCAGGAGAGAAGGAATGGGTGACGTTTTGGGTCGAGACCAAAGGGTCTCTACCCATTCCTTCTCTCCTGAGATGCTGCCTGACCCGCTGAGTTACTCCAGCTTTCTGTAATACCTGTGATTGGAATAGATCAGGTAGACGAACAGAGTCTCTTGCCCAGACTAGGGGAATCGTGAACCAGGTATTATAGGTTTAAGGTGAGGGAGGAAAGATTTAACCTGAGTTTTCATACAGAGAGTGGTGGATTTATGGAAGGAGATGCCGGAGGAGGTAGTCGAGGCAGGTACTATCGCAATGTTTAAGAAAATTGCATCAGTCTGAAGAAGGGTCTCGATCCGAAACGTCAGTTCAGTCTGAAGAAGGGTCTCAACCCGAAACGTCGCCATCAGTCTAAAGAAGGGTCTCGACCCGAAACGTCGCCCATTCCTTCTCTCCTGAGATGCTGCCTGACCTGCTGAGTTACTCCAGCATTTTGTGAATAAATCGCAATGTTTAAGATACATTTAGAAAGGTGGATAGAACAGGTCGAGAGGGATATGGGCCAAATGCAGGCATGTGGGACTGGTGTAGATGGGACACGTTGGCCGGTGAGGGCAAGTTGGCCCGGAGTGCCTGTTTCCACGCTTGTTGGAGTAGAGGTTACAGTCTCAGGGGGTGATGATACCATGGTGCCTATGGGAAGCCATGGTGCAGGTTGTAAGATCAATGCGCTGCTACCTGGGCAGTGAATGGTGGCCAGCAGACACAAGCATGGTGGGTGGACTGGACTGAGCAAGTTGGGACATAAAGTGCAGAGGTTTGGACGAGTGGAGATTGGGGTACCAAAGTTGTAGATGATAAGAGTTATCCCCAGGAGAGGAGCAGAAACAGGTTCAGAGGCTGGAAGTGTTGTGGAGGCAAAATGAGACAGAAATAGCTCGAGAGGCTATTGTGTACGAAGCTTGCTTCAGGGACAGAAATGATCAGACACACACTTCCGTCTTCGAAACAACTGAGTGCGTTAGATTTCCGTGTGGCCCAGAGTGCTCCATCTTGCACGGGCTCGTTAGAGTTCCTTTGTCTTCACCGCAACCCCTTTGGATTTACAGGACAAGAGATTAATCACCTCATCGGAGAGCTAGCCACTCTACAAAGTGAGACACTCAGCAAAGCAACATCTTGCCGCACCGAGCGAGCGCACGAAGCTCACTGATTATCTATGCTCCGCAGAACACAAATCATTAAATTGCCTCACGGTCTCAGCGCCATTGTTCATTTAATTATTAATCCACCATCTAAATCAACAGCATCAGAGAGTGTTCAAACAAAGCTTCGCCTCCTCTCCTTGGTTTGATTTACTTTTGACGAATGTCATTTTCCTAACTCCTGACTCCTCTCCACTCCTCACCTGGCTACATTTGACTTCGTTTCACCTCCAGCCTTCATCACTTACTCCACCCAACTTCCACTCAAACCCCTCGCTCACCTGTATCCACCTATCACTCTCCAGGATTAGTCCTTTCCCCACCTCCTTCGTCCAGCTTTCTCCCCATCTACACCGATCAGTGTGAAGAATGTCTCAACCAAAGATACTAGAGGAGCAAGATGGACCGCTCCGTTGAAATCGCCTATACTGAAGTGTAGTACGCAAAGGAGCGTAACGTCCGCCATTTTAGTAAGCAAAACCCGCCTCTCGCAGTGTAATCAGTGTTTTTGGGGAACAGTATGTGTGATGATACCATTAAAATGCAGAATATATCTCATCTATCAACTCACAGATTTTTGTATTTTTCTTTTAAAATGTTTCTGCAAGTTTCTGCCTACTAGAATGGCGCCGTGACGTACTACGTTTTTTAGGGTCGAGTGGTCTATCTTGTTCCTCTAGTATCTTTGGTCTCAACCCAAAATGCTGCCTGTCCATTCTCTCCACAGATGCTGCCCGGCCCTTTGAGTTGCTTCAGAACTTTGTGTTTGCTTGAAACCTTGGCACTTTTGTAAAAGGATGCCACTCGTAGGCAGAGTCTTTTACTATATAAGTTTATTAATGACACTACACATACATTATGCCCTAGCTGTCCGTGGTCATCACTGGCACTAGAGAGCGAGCTGGAGGTGGGGAAGTTACAATTATACCAGAGACAATGGGGAGTGGTTAGTAGTGGTGAGGTCACTATGTTAAAGGAACATGCACTGATCTACATCCTTCCTCTTGGAAACAAAGTGACCACGGCTCATGCGCTAGGCTCAAACTACAAGCAGACTACTCGTACACACCGTACCGGACAGGCGGCCTGACCACTCTCCCAGAGCGGGTGCGCAACCCACCATCCCCTCCGGTCGAAGGAGCAGCATGAACGGGTGCGGGTACAGAGGCTGGGGAACCAGGGGAAGGAGGAGGACTGGGAAGCGATGCACGCGCAGGCGAGGGAGGGGAAGGTTGCTGGGGCGACTGCGGATGTACCGGAGCAGGAGGCACATCAGGCACCGCGGACTGGACGGGAGGTGAATACGGGATCGCGGGAGGCGGTGCAGGCTCGTTTACCAGCATCAGGTGCTGGCGGGTACGACGGTACACGGTGCCCTCGTAGTTGACCAGGTACGACCGTGGAGAGTCAGCATTGCCGACGACCACGGCCAGCCGGTGGTGACCGGAGGTCGACTCCATCCGGACAACCTGGCCAGCGAACAAAGGTGGAAGGGGACGGGACGACCTGTCAAAGGAGCGCTTCTGAATGAGCTGCTTTTCAGTGATGCGCTCCCTGACAGCGGCAGGGCTCCGAGCCGTGGGCAGCTGTCGGTCGTCGTAGAGCTGCAGGCAGGCAGCACCAAGGCCGAACCGAGATGCATCGCAGGTGAGGACAATTGGCCTGTTCAGGTCGAAAAACTGCAAAGTCGGGGTCCGTGCGAGTCTGGACCTCAGGGCCACGAAGGCCGACTGGTGGTGCGGGAGCCAGACCCAGGCATTGTCCTTCTTGGTCAGCTCCCTCAGGGGGGCACTCAGTTCACTGAGGTCGGGTATGAACTTACCCAAGTAGTTGACCATGCCCAGGAAGCGCTGCAGGCCGGGCACGTCAGTGGGAGCGGGCATTTCGGTGATCGCCGCCGTCTTCGCGGGGTCTGGCTTCAGGCCACCCGCCGTGAAAACGTGGCCGACGTAGGTGACTTCCTCAACGCGGAACCGACACTTCCTTCGATTAAGCTTGAGGTTGATCTCACGAGCCTTGTCCAGGACCTGGCGGAGGTGTCGGTCATGCTCAGCGACGTCCCTCCCGTACACCAAGATGTCATCCACGATGATGGCGCATGGCAACCCAGCAAACAGCTGCTCCATCGTACGCTGAAAAACCTCGCTTGCCGAGTTGATCCCAAAAGGCATGCGGAGGAAACGGAACCTGCCGAACGGTGTGCTGAAGGTGGTCAGGAAGGAGGAACGTGCATCCAGCGGTATCTGCCAAAAGGAGCTCTTGGCATCCAGGACCGAGAAAACCGTGGCTGGACCGACCTGTGCCGCGACGTCCTCCACCGTCCGCATGGGGTAGTGCGGGCGTTTAATAGCCAGGTTCAGGTCCTTGGGGTTGATGCAGATCCTGATCTCGCTCGCGTCCTTCTTGGCAGCGACCACCATGGTGGAGACCCACTGGGTGGGGGCACTCACCTCCTTGAGGATGCCCATGTCCACCATGCCACGTAGTGTGGACTCCACGCGGCCCTTCATGGCAAAAGACACACGGTGGGCCGGTCTGACCACTGGGTCGACCCCCGGGTCCACAACGATCTTGTAGGCACAGGGCAGCTTCCCCAGGACGTCATCAAATCGGTCAGGGTACTCGATCAGGGGGTCCATGGGGGCCTGCACCAGGTGGATGTCGCGGTGAAATGAGACCAATCCAAAGTCCTGGCATGCACGGGCGCCCAGCAGGGTGACGTTTTCAGATGCTAGCAGGAGGAACGTGAGGGGCCGAGAGGTCTCCAGAACAGTACAGATAACCGTTGCCTTTCCCACGGCAATCAGAACGCCTCCCCCATAGGCATGGAGGCGGGAGTTGTCAGGAGTAACCCTCTCCCCCGAACTTATCTGCTTGAAGAGGCGCACAGACATAACATTTGCAAACGCCCCAGTATCGACCTTGGCAGGGAAGGAGTGTCCATTGACTGTAACATGCACGGATGGATCCGTTATCAATGCAGGTGCTCCCAAGAGCGAAAACACCAGAGAGTCTCCATGGGAGGAAGTCGTATCTGAGCCATGGAGTACCTCATGTTGGTTCCGGGAACCGGTTTCGCTATCATCGTTGGCAAGGTTGTTTAGACTCCCTCTAGGAGCAGGGACAGGTCTCCCACGAGAACGACAAGCTGCAGAAAAATGGTTCTGCCTCCCGCAGGAATTACAAGTTTTGCCCTGCGCTGGGCAAACGTTATACCTGTGTGACGAGAAGTTGCAGTTTGGGCATCTGCGAGGGGTGACCATAGCGGGCGCGGAGGGGGCGACCCGGGTCTGCGGGTCATTCAATCGCCGGCGGCCGGTGAAATTTATGTCCTGGGGCGCCGGCCGAGATACTGAGCCAACAGCAGAGGCCATGCGTGCGGCATGTATGGCGTCCGTCAGCGACAGGTCAGGCTTCATCAGGAGCTCATCCCGCAGCTTAGAGTTTAGGAGACCGTTGACCAGGACGTCCCTGATCATCTCGTCGGGTGTAATCGTTTGAAGGCGGCACCGCCGAGCCATATGTCGTAAAGATGCAATGAAGGCGTCAACGTGCTCCCCTGGAGTCTGACGCCGCGAGAAAAATTTGAAACGTTCGATAATGTTATTGGTGGGTATATCGCACAGGGCAGTGAACTTAGCCATGAGACATACCGGGTCGTTGCGGTCCTCCGGAGGGACGAATTGGAACGACGCATAGCGTTCCATTGCCTCCGGACCAGCCAGGTTGAGGAGCAGGTGAGCTCTTATCGCAGCAGTTGCATCAGGATAGGCAATCGCTATATAGTGTTCGTAGTCCCGCTGGAAGACAGTCCAGCGGTGCACTATGTCCTCATCGAAAACGAGCGTGTCCGGACGACGACACGAGGAAGACATGGCAAAGTGGAAGGAGGGGACACAATTGGGAGAAACAAATGATAAACTAAAAACCGATAAACAGGAGACGCAAGTCTACCGATCTGACACCATGTAAAAGGATGCCACTCGTAGGCAGAGTCTTTTACTATATAAGTTTATTAATGACACTACACATACATTATGCCCTAGCTGTCCGTGGTCATCACTGGCACTAGAGAGCGAGCTGGAGGTGGGGAAGTTACAATTATACCAGAGACAATGGGGAGTGGTTAGTAGTGGTGAGGTCACTATGTTAAAGGAACATGCACTGATCTACAACTTTGACCTTCAATCAGTTTCAGAAAGAACTCAATCATGGAACGACTGGAAATTGTAGCCAGGCAGAGACCATTCAGCCCAGAATGTCCATGCTGGTCCTTCGAAAGAGCTGCTATGTTCTGTCCTACCTTTCCTTTCCGCACCCTCTGTTACCAGTCCGTTACAATTAAAATTACTCATAGAGTCATAGAGTGATACAGTGGGGAAACAGGCCCTTCGGCCCTACTTGCCCACACTGGCCAACAATGTCCCAGCTACACTAGTCCCACCTGCCTGCGCTTGGTCCATATCCCTCCAAACCTGAACTATCCATGTACCTGTTCGACTATTTCTTAAAAATTGGGATAGTCTCAGCCTCAACTACCTCCTCTGGCAGCTTGTTCCATACACCCACCACCCTCTGTGTGAAAAGGACTCATGGATTTAAGAATAAGGGGTAGGCCATTTAGAACTGAGATGAGGAAAAACTTTTTCACTCAGAGAGTTGTGAATCTGTGGAACTCTTTGCCTCAGAAGGCAGTGGAGGCCAATTCTCTGGATGCTTTCAAGAGAGAGCTAGATAGAGCTCTTAATGATAGCGGAGTCAGGGGGTATGGGGAGAAGGCAGGAACGGGGTACTGATTGAGAATGATCAGCCATGATCACATTGAATGGCGGTGCTGGCTCGAAGAGCTGAATGGCCTCCTCCTGCACCTATTGTCTATTGTCTATCGTCTATTGATTCAGCTTCCATCAGTTTCATGGTGACCCCTCCAACACCCAACAGTGGCTGAGTGAAAGGATTCTGTTCATCTTCCTACTGCATCTTCTGCCAATGATACTGAATCCCTCTCCTCAGTCAGTGTTTCACCTCTGGAGGAATGCTTATTCTCCATCCACTCCGTTCTTTGGACTTTAGAGAGGCAGCGTGGAAACCGACCCTTCATCACACCAAGTCCACGCCGACCAGCGATCATCGTACACACAAGCACTAGCCCACACACTGGGGACAATTTACAGAAGCCAATTAATCTACAAACTGTTCGTCTTTGGAGGAAACCGGAGTACCCGGATAAAACCCATGGAGTCACAGGGAGAATGTGCAAACTCGCTGGGTTACTCCACATCTTTGCGCCCATCCGCACATTAAGCTCAATATTTAGAAACAAAAGGCCAGTGGCCCTTCAATTCCCAGAAGGGTTTTGTGGCAAGCATGATTTCCCAGTGTTTGTGTCCAGTTACAGAAACACCCCAGCAAGAGTGAGTTGAGAAAGAGCAGGGAGGTCTGGCTGACATTTCACCTTCAACCAATAGCATTGAAAGCAGCTGTTTTGGGCTTTTTGCCTTTGTTACGTGTACACAGGTAGATAAAGCTCTAGATAGAGCTCGTAAGGATAGCGGAGTCAGGGGGTACGGGGAGAAGGCAGGAACGGGGTACTGATTGAGAATGATCAGCCATGATCACATTGAATGGTGGTGCTGACTCGAAGGGCCGAATGGCCTCCTCCTGCACCTATTGTCTGTTACAGGTTGGCTCTGGTTACACATTACATTGAAGTATCGTCGACACTTCAGGACTAGCTCATGGGCTGTAAATGTTTCTGGGACGTGCTGAAGTTGCAATGGCACAGTTTACTCCTTTGCTTGTGTGAGATCACTTTGGTAGACTGCGTTACACTTGCACGGTGGCGCAGCGGTAGAGTTGCTGCCTCACAGCGCCAGAGGCCAGGGTTCGATTCTGACTCTGGGTGCTTGTCTGTACGGAGTTTGTACGTTCTCCCCGTGACCTGCGTGGGCTTTCTCTGCGATCTTTGGTTTTCCTCCACATCCCAATGATGTAGAGGTTTGTAGGTTCAATGGCCTGGTATGAATGTGTGGAGAACAGTGTTAGTGTACGGGGATCACTGGTCAGCATAGACTCGATGGGCCGAAGGGCCCGTTTCCTTGTTGTATCTTTAAACTAAACTAAACTAAACTTCCAACAGCATGCAGTTTTTAACCCAGCAGGCAATTACGCTCTAATGATTTTAATAAGGCCACAACCATGCCACATTTGGATATGAGTTAAACACTGATATTATCGCGAGCCAGTGAAATGGCACATAAAACAATGTTGCCTATAGGTCAGGGTTGCAGTCCAGGGGCTGTGCTTCTCTAAGCAGAAGGTGTTAAAATGGTTTTGACCTTCGGTCAAGGCAGGGAATTCTCACCGCAGGCAGTTTGCGAGTTGCATTACAGACTCAATTACAAACTATCAGCCGGTCAATAACCCATTATTACCGTTGTCTTCCAGATTTCTGTGTGTGTGTGCGCATGTGAGTGTGTGTGTCTTTGTGTGTGTGTGAGAGTGTGTGTGTGTGTGTGTGTGAGTGTGTGTGTGTGAGTGTGTGTGTGTGAGTGTGTGTGTGTGTGTGTGAGTGTGTGTGTGTGTGTGTTTGTGTGTGGGTGTGTGAGTGTGTGTGTGTGTGTGTGCGTGTGTGAGTGTGTGTGAGTGTGTGTGTGTGAGTGTGTGTGTGTGTGTGTGTGTGTGTGTGTGTGTGAGTGTGTGAGAGTGTGTGTGTGTGAGTGTATGTGTGTGTGTGTGTGTGTGTGTGAGTGTGTGAGAGTGTGTGTGTGTGTGAGTGTGTGTGTGTGTTTGAGTGTGTGCAGCTGTGTTTGTGTGTGTCTATATATGTGTGCACGTATACTTGTGTGAATTTGCATGTGTGTGTGATGCGTAAGTGTGTGCGATTGTACGTGTGCGTAATTGTGTGTATGTTTGCACACGTGTGTGTGTGTGAATGTGTGTGCATATATGTGTGTTTACATGTGAGTGTGTGTATGTATGTGCACCAAAGACATCTGGAATATTTAAATACTATTTCAAGCTTTCAAAGCCCCCCCTGCTTGAGAATGTTGACACTAGTTTTGAGGGGGCGGTGGACAGCAAGGCAAGGCAACAAGATGACACAAACAATCACAGCCCACAACACAACCCACACTGACGATATCACCGGATGATCAATTGGTGCTGGTGTTTTAACATGGGTGTTAATCCTTCCATTTTAAATGGACCAGTGCCAGTAACAGTGAACCGTACAAATGTTACATCCACTGCAGTGTTTGGGATTATTGATTGGAAGATGGCCATTCTGCCTATTACAAAGGCCATTTAACACAAACCCACACATATAGAGACATAGGAGAAAACCCGTGCACCCAGTGGAAACCCACTTGGTCACTGGGAGAGCGTGGAAACTCCGCACAGACAGCACCAGAGGTCAGGATTGAACCTGGGTCGAAGATAGACTGGAGTAACTCAGCGGGTCAGGCAGTATCTCTGGAACAAAGGAATAGGTGACGTTTCGGGTCGAGACCCTTCTTCAGACTGGGAATCAGGGGGAGATATGGGAGATACGGTGTAGACGATGATGTAGAGAGATATAGAACAAATGAATGAATGGTGTGCAAAAATGGAAACAGGCCATTGTCAGCTGTGGGCTAGTTGAAAACGGGTTGCAGACAACGAGACTCAACAAGATGACTTTGGGAACTAGTACAACCACGGGCAGGGGAGGGGTGGAGGGAGAGGGGATGCAAGGGTTACTCGAAGTTAGAGAAATCATCATTCATAATACCGCTGGGTTGTAAGCTGCCCAAGCGAACCTCTCTGGCTCTGTGAGGCAGCAGTTCTGCCAGCTCTGCCACCGTGCCACCTTAAAACATAAAGGGGAAACCTATTTTCCCTACATTTCAGATGCCAATTATCCACCAGGAAACCTCCCCCTTGTGCGGCACGGGGAAATGGCACTAAATTTGACAACTCGGGCACGGGCAAGTGAAGTAGATAAAGCTCACAGCTGTAAGAAAGCCGAACGTTTAGTTTGAGCCATTTAAATAAGAAAGGGGTTTTGTGATGAGCCTGTGATTTGATACTGGAAGCATTCAGTCACCAGCTCTGTGGTTTAATGTTATGCACACTATCTGGCTCTCTCAAATCCCTGCAACTTTTCTTCTTTGCCTTCTTGAAATTTGCTATTCCTGTAAATGGATCAAAATGGTCAAAAAGGCTTTCGGCACATTGGCCTTCATCAGCCAGAGTATTGAGTGTAGAAGTTGGGAGATCATATTGCAGTTATACAAGATGTTTGTGAGGCCGCATTTAGAGTATTGTGTTCAGTTCTGGGCACCATGTTATAGAAAAAAATGTTGTCAAGCTGGAAAGGGTGCAGAGAAGATTTACAAGGATATTGTCAAGACTTGAAGGCCTGAGCTACAGGGAGAGGTTGAGCAGGCTGGGACTCATTTCAATAGACAATAGACCACAGACAATGGACAATAGGTGCATGAGTATATTGTCTTTTTACTTTACTAATAGACAATAGACAATAGGTGCATGAGTAGGCCAATCGGCCCTTCGAGCCAGCACCGCCATTCAATGTGATCATGGCTGATCATTCACAATCAGTACCCCGTTCCTGCCTTCTCCCCATATCCCTTGACTCTGCTATCTTTAAGAGCTCTATCTAGCTCTCTCTTGAAAGCATTCAGAGAATTGGCCTCCACTGCCTTCTGAGGAGTTTCCTTGGAGTGCCGGAAGATGAGGGGTGACCTTATAAAGGTGTACAAAATCATGAGAGGAATAGATCGGGTAGACACACAGAGTCTCTTGCTCAGAGTAGGGGAATCGAGCACCAGAGGACATAGGTTTAAAGTGAGCGGGGAAAGATTTAACAGGAACCTGAGGGGTAACATTTTCACACAAAGGGTGGTGGGTGTATGGAAAGTGCTGCCAGAGGAGGTAGTTAAGGCAGGGACTATCACAACATTTAAGAACCATTTAGACAGGTACATGGATAGGACGGGTTTAGAGGGACATGGGCCAAATGCAGGCAG
Source organism: Rhinoraja longicauda (assembly GCF_053455715.1). Classification (NCBI taxonomy): domain Eukaryota; kingdom Metazoa; phylum Chordata; class Chondrichthyes; order Rajiformes; family Arhynchobatidae; genus Rhinoraja; species Rhinoraja longicauda. The sequence goes on along the minus strand of NC_135970.1, from coordinate 41,892,115 downwards.
GTGGGACTTGTGCAGAGAGTTGTGAATCTGTGGAATTCTCTGCCTCAGAAGGCAGTGGAGGCCAATTCTCTGAATGCATTCAAGAGAGAGCTAGATAGAGCTCTTCAGATTAGTGGAGTCAGGGGGTATGGGGAGAAGGCAGGAACGGGGTACTGATTGAGAATGATCAGCCATGATCACATTGAATGGCAGTGCTGGCTCGAAGGGCCGAATGGCCTCCTCCTGCACCTATTGTCTATTGTCTATTGTCTATCTTAGGTAAGCGTCTCAGCTACAGTACAAATGTACAGCTGATGGACACTGAGACTGCATGGACTCTATACCATAGAGAGTCGCCAGTTTGGCCCCATTACCAAGTCCCAGTTATTGTGAGTTCAGGGATCTTGATCTGACCACGAAGGCCTGTTGTCCTGGTGGTGTTGTGGGGTCGGCCTGGCCAAGAGTGGCCGCTGCTCCACCGCTGTAGGCCGTGTCCGGTCCACGCGATCGGCCCCTTGGCGCGCCGCCCGGTCCAGCCCGGCCCCCGTGTGCCGATGTTTCCCAGAAAGGGCCAAGATTCTGCGGCATTTCGGGGCGTTCTCAATCAGTGGAGCCCTGTGCTTGCATGGGTAACAAACAGCTGGCATAAAACCTGATCGTAAAGAGACGTAAATGAAGCAACTGTGAATTGAACGATCTCACTGCAGATTTTAATGGTTTGCCTTTGCGTGTTTCAGTTTTAATATCATTCTTTGGAGTTACAATGAATTTCTAATGGTATATATTAATTTTAATGCAACAAACGTTGCGCTAACGTATTCTGTAAGGGCTGTTTGCAATCACTCAGACTAATCCTATTGAAATTCTGCCGTGGTGGAACTCAGTGATGTAATGGGCTGGACCCGTCTGGGACCGGGATTCAAATCAATCTGGACTGATGGGCTAATAGTCTGCACTGATTGTAAAAGGCTGCCTATCAACTAAGTCAGGGCTGTCTCCACCTGTCTGTTCATGGACAGAGGACAACCCTGCCAAGACACCTCCACACTGACAGTAATTGCACGCCTACGAGCTAACTCGAACCTCCAACATGCCAGGAACCAGTAAAACTATTCCCCTCTGCAAGCAAGGCTCAGGTTAAGCTGCATAAGGTCATTAGGCCAGAAGTGATAGGAACAGAATTAGGCCATTCGGCCCGTCAAGGATTGTGTGGGGATTGTGTGGGGATTGTGTGGGGTTAGTAAGGAGTAAGACCTGTGTGATCTCCCGGACAAGTTTCGATCACCTAGCTTGGGGTCGGAGAGGAATTTCCCGGATTTTTTCCCAAATTGGCCTGGGTTTTTTATCCGGTTTTTCGCCTCTCCCAGGAGATCACTCAGTTCTTTTGGGTGGGCGGTTGGAGCGGTTGGAGCAGCGACCGGGCGGTAGGTTTAGTAACCGAGCACGGGGCTTTGTTTGGAGAGTATGACTGCCAGGGCAGTTTTTTGTTCTGGGTGTCGGATGTGGGGAATCTGGGAGTCTGATAGTCTTCCAGACATCCACATCTGTGCCAGGTGTGACGAGATGGGGCTCCTAAGGGACCGTATTAGGAACCTAGAGTGGCAGATTGATGACCTCCGTCTGGTCAGGGAGAGTGAGGAGGTTATAGATAGGAGTTACAGAGGTAGACAAGTGGGTCACTGTTAGGGGGGGCAAGGAACAGAGGCAGGGACTAGGGAGTACCCCGGTGGCTGTACCTCTTGGAAATAAGTACTCCTGTTTAAGTACTGTTGGGGGGGACAGCCTACCTGGGGGCAGCGACGGTGCACGGGCCTCTGGCAAGGAGTCCGGCCCTGTTGCTCAGAAGGGTAGGGAAAGGAAGAGGAGAGCGATAGTAATAGGGGACTCTATAGTGAGGGGGTCAGATAGGCGTTTCTGTGGACGCAGTCGAGAGACCCGGATGGTGGTTTGCCTCCCTGGTGCCGGTGTCCGGGATGTGTCTGAGCGTGTCCAGGATATCCTGAAAGGGGAGGGAGAGGAGCCAGAGGTCGTGGTACATATAGGTACCAACAATATAGGTAGGATAAGGGAAGAGGTCCTGAAAGGAGAATTTAGGGGGCTAGGAAGAGAGTAAAAAAAAAGGACTTCCAAAGTGATAATCTCAGGCTGACTGCCTGTGCCACGCGATAGTGAGAATAGGAATGGAGTGAGGTGGAGGATAAATACGTGGCTGAGGAACTGGTGCAGGGAGCAGGGTTTCAAGTTTCTGGATCATTGGGACCTCTTCTGGGGGAAGTATGACCTGTACAAAAAGGACGGGTTGCATCTGAACCTGAGGGGAACCAATATCCTGGCGGGGAGATTTGCTAAAATAATTGCGGAGACTTTAAACTAGTACGGTTGGGGGGAGGGACTCAAACACAGATAGCTAACAGGCAGTGTGTGAGGCAGGAGGCAGAAAAGGGAAACACTCAGACCCAATATGTAGGAGAGAAAGAAGGGAAAAGAAATAAACTGAGAATAAGAAATGATGGGTCCCTTAAATGTGTATATTTTAATGCTAGGAGCATTGTAAGAAAGGTGGATGAGCTTAGAGCCTGGATTGACATCTGGAAGTATGATGTTGTGGCAATCAGTGAAACATGGTTGCAGGAGGGTTGCGATTGGCAATTAAATATACCAGGATTTCATTGTTTCAGATGTGATAGAATTGGAGGGGCAAGAGGTGGGGGTGTTGCATTGCTTGTCAGGGAGGATATCACAGCAGTGCTTTGGCAGGACAGACTAGAAGGCTCGATTAGGGAGGCTGTTTGGGTGGAACTCAGAAATGAGAAAGGTTTAGCAACACTTATAGGGGTGTATTATAGACCGCCAAATAGGGAACGAGAATTGGAAGAGCAAATATGTAAGGAGATAGCAGATATTAGTAGTAAGCACAGAGTAGTGATTGTGGGTGATTTCAATTTTCCGTATATAGACTGGGAATCGCATTCTGTTAAAGGGCTGGATGGTTTGGAGTTTGTAAAATGTGTGCAGGATAGTTTTTTGCAGCAATACGTAGAGGTACCTACCAGATAAGGGGCAGTGTTGGACCTCCTGTTAGGAAATGAGATGGGTCAGGTGACGGAGATATGTGTTGAGGAGCACTTTGGGTCTAGTGATCACAATGCCATTAGTTTTAATATCATTATGGAGAAGGTCAAATCTGGACCAAGGGTTGAGATTTTGGATTGGAGAAAGGCTAATTTTGAGGAGATGAGAAAGGATTTAAAAGGAGTGAAATGGAACTTTTTGTTTTATGAAAAGGATATAATAGAGAAATGGAGGATATTTAAAGGTGAAATTTTGAGAGTACAGAGTCTTTATGTCCCTGTTCGGTGGAAAGGAAAGAATAATAATTTGAAAGAGCCGTGGTTTTCCAGGGAAATTGGACACTTGGTTCGGAAAAAGAGGGAGATATACAATAAATATAAGCGGCAGGGAGTAAATGAGGTTCTTGAGGAATATAAAGAATGTAAAAGGAATCTTAAGAAGGAAATTAGAAAAGCGAAAAAAAGATATGAGGCTGCTTTGGCAAGTAATGTAAAAGTAAACCCCAAGGGGTTCTACAGATATGTCAATAGCAAAAGGATAGTGAGGGATAAAATTGGTCCATTAGAGAGTCAGAGTGGACAGCTATGTGCTGAGCCGGAAGAAATGGGGGAGATATTAAACAATTTATTTTCTTCGGTATTTACCGAGGAGAAGGATATTGAATTATGTGAGGTAAGCGAAACAAGTAGAGTAGTGATGGAAATTATGAGGATTAAAGAAGAGGAGGTACGGACACTTTTGAAAAATATAAAAGTGGATAAGTCTCCAGGTCCTGATAGGATATTCCCTAGGACATTGAGGGAAGTTAGTGCAGAAATAGCAGGGGCTATGACGGAAATATTTCAAACGTCATTAGAAACAGGGATGGTGCCGGAAGATTGGTGCATTGCGCATGTTGTGCCTTTGTTTAAAAAAGGTTCTAAAAGTAAACCTAGCAATTATAGACCTATTAGTTTGACGTCTGTGGTGGGAAAATTAATGGAAAAGATAATTAGGGACAATATATATAATTATTTGGATAATCAAGGCCTGATTAGAAACAGTCAACATGGATTTGTGCCTGGAAGGTCATGTTTGACTAATCTTCTTGAATTTTTTGAAGAGGTTACCAGGGAAATTGATAAGGGCAAGGCTGTGGATGTTGTCTATATGGACTTCAGTAAGGCATTTTACAAGGTTCCACATGGAAGGTTGATTAAGAAGGTTAAATCGTTGGGTATTAATAGTGAGGTTGCAAGATGGATTCAACAATGGCTGAATGGGAGATACCAGAGGGTAACGGTTGACAATTGTATGTCAGGTTGGAGGCCAGTGTCTAGTGGAGTACCCCAAGGATCTGTGTTGGGTCCACTGTTGTTTGTCATTTACATTAATGATCTGGATGATGGTGTGGCAAATTGGATTAGTAAATATGCAGATGATACTAAGATAGGTGGAGTAGTTGATAGTGAGGTAGATTTTCAAAGTCTACAGAGAGACTTGGGCCTTTTGGAAGGGTGGGCTGAAAGATGGCAGGTGGAGTTTAATGCTGATAAGTGTGAGGTGCTGCATTTTGGTAGGACAAATCAAAATAGGACGTACAGGGTAAATGGTAGGGAATTGAGGAATGCAGTGGAACAGAGGGATCTGGGAATAACTGTGCATTGTTCCCTGAAGGTGGAATCTCATGTGGATAGGGTGGTGAAGAAGGCATTTGGTATGCTTGCCTTTATAAATCAGAGCATCGAGTATAGAAGTTGGGATGTAATGTTAAAATTGTACAGGGCATTGGTGAGGCCGAATCTGGAGTATGGTGTGCAGTTCTGGTCGCCAAATTATAGGAAGGATGTCGACAAAATGGAGAGGGTACAGAGGAGATTTACTAGAATGTTGCCTGGGTTTCAGCACTTAGGCTACAGAGAGAGGTTGAACAGGTTGGGTCTTTATTCTTTGGAGCGTAGAAGGTTGAGGGGGGACTTGATAGAGGTTTTTTAAATTTTGAGAGGGACGGACAGAGTTGACGTGGGTAGGCTTTTCCCTTTGAGAGTGGGGAAGATTCCAACAAGGGGACATAGCTTCAGAATTGAGGGACAAAGGTTTAGGGGTAACATGAGGGGGAACTTCTTTACTCAGAGGGTGGTGGCTGTATGGAATGGGCTTCCGGTGGAAGTGGTGGAGGCAGGCTCGATTTTATTATTTAAGAGTAAATTGGATAGGTATATGGATAGGAGGGGATTAGAGGGTTATGGTCTGAGAGCAGGTAGATGAGACTAGGTCAGAGAGAGTGGTCGGCATGGACTGGTAGGGCCGGACAGGTCTGTTTCCGTGCTGTAGTTATTATATGTTGTTATATGTTATAAGTCTACTCCGCCATTCAATCACAGCTGATCTATCTCTCCCTCCTAACCCCATTCTCCTGCCTTCTCCCCATAACCCCTGACACCCGCACTGACCAAGAATCTACCTATCTCTGCCTCAAACATATATCCATTGACTTGGCCTCCACAGCCTTCTGTGGCAATGAATTCCACATCTGGAACACTGTGCACAGTTCTGGTCGCACCGTTACCGCAAGGATGTGGAGGCTTTGGAGAGGGTGTAGAAGAGGTGGGCCAGTCTGCTGCCTGGACGATGTGGTATCAGCTTCCAGGAGAGGCTGCACAACGTGGGTGGTTTTCTCTAGAATGTCGGAGGCTGAGGGGAGACCCGATACAACAATATCAAATAATGAGAGGCATGAATAGGGTAGACAGTCAGAACAGGTGGTAACGTGGGACAAAGGTCGAGCTGCTGCCTCACAGCGCCACAGACACAGATTCAATCCTGACTACAGGTGCTGCCTGTATGGGGTTTGTACGTTCACCCCATGACCATGTGGGTTTTCTCCGGGTGCTCCGGTTTCCTCCCACACTCCAAAGATGTGCAGGTTTGTAGGTTAATTGGCTTCTTCCCCATTACTATCAGTCTCCAAAACCATGACCTCTTTTCTCACCCCATTCCCCGTGACACTGCCATGTACTCTTACTCTATACTCTACCGGCACGGTGGCGCAGCGGTAGAGTTGCTGCCTTACAGCGAATGCAGCACCGGAGACTCAGGTTCCATCCTGACTATGGGCGCCGTCTGTACGGAGTTTGTACGTTCTCCCCGTGACCTGTGTGGGTTTTCTCCGAGATCTTCGGTTTCCTCCCACACTCCAAAAACGTGCAGGTTTGTAGGTTAATTGGCTGGGCAAATGTAAAAATTGTCCGTAGTGGGTGTAGGATAGTGTTAGTGTGCGGGGATCGCTGGGCGGCACGGACCCGGTGGGCCGAAGGGCCTGTTTCTGTGCTGCATCTCTAAATCTAAAAAAAATCTAAACCTCAGCAGTAATTCCGTTACTGCAGTTTGACGTATTCTTGCACGGCAATCTTTGCACAATTCGGCAGTTGTTGGCAATCTATCATCACGTGGTCTTGGAGGGGAGGATGCTCCTCAAACTGTGGAGCATCCTGGACAATACAGCTCAGCCCCTCCATGACACACTGGTCAACCTGACGAGCACCTTCAGCAACAGACTGGTCCCACCAAGATGCAGCACAGAACGAACGCCACAGGAGATCCTCCTTCCCTGTGGCTATCAAACTGTACAACTCTTCCCCCTTCTGTCGTGGGGTAGACTGACCCCCTCCCCCCCTCCCCCCCTAATCTTTGCACATCCCCCATCCTGCACTTTCCACTCATCACTTTAACTTCATGTTTGATGTATCTCGTTGTGTTTTATGACTGTCGGCAGACCTCATTGAAACGTACAGAATAATGAAAGGAACAGACAGAGTGGATGTGGAGAGGACACTTCCACTGGTGGGAGAGTCTAGGACCAGAGGGCACAGCTTCAGAATTAAAGGGCGTTCTTTTCGAAAGGAGGTGAGGAGGAACTTCTTTAGTCAGAGGGTAGTTAATCTGTGGAACTCGTTGCCACAGAGGGTTGTGGAGGCCAAGTCAGTGGATATTTTTAAAGCAGTTAGACAAATTGTTGATCAGAATGGGTGTCAGGGGTTATGGGAAGAAGGCAGGAGAATGGGGTTAGGAGGCAGAGATCAGCCATGGTTGAATGGCGGAGTGGACTCGATGGGCCGAATGGCCTAATTCTACTCCTATAACTTGTGAACTTGTGAATTTCCCTCCTCGGATAAATAAAGTTCTATCATATCATATCGTATCACACCAGATCGTACCGTATTGTACCGTATTGTACCGTATTGTACTGTATTGTACCGTGTTGTGCCGTATTGTACTGTATTGTACCGTGTTGTGCCGTATTGTACTGTATTGTGCCGTATTGTACCGTATTGTACCGTATTGTACCGTATTGTACCGTATTGTGCCGTATTGTACCGTATTGTAACGTATTGTACCGTATTGTACCGTATTGTACTGTATTGTACCGTATTGTACCGTATTGTACCGTATTGTACTGTATTGTGCCGTATTGTACTGTATTGTACCGTGTTGTACCGTATTGTACCGTATTGTACCGTATTGTACCGTATTGTACCGTATTGTGCCGTATTGTACTGTATTGTACCGTATTGTACCGTATTGTACCATATCATATTGTATCATGTCGTACCGTATTGTCTTGTATCGTGTCGTATCGTACCATATTGTATCATATCGTATTGTACCATGTTGTATTGTATCGTACCATATCGTATCATACCGTACCATATTGTATCGTACCGTACTGTACTTTACCGTACCGTACCGTACTGTATGTGCCGTGTCGTGTTGTATCATGCCGTGTCGTGTCGTGTTACTGTTCACCGTGAGCGAGGCGGTGTGAGCGAGGCGGTGTGAGCGAGGCGAGGCGGTGTGAGCGAGGCGAGGCGAGGCGGTGTGAGCGAGGCGGTGTGAGCGAGGCGAGGCGGTGTGAGCGAGGCGAGGCGGTGTGAGCGAGGCGGTGTGAGCGAGGCGAGGCGGTGTGAGCGAGGCGAAGCGAGGCAGTGTGAGCGAGGCGAGGCGGTGTGAGCGAGGCGAGGCGGTGTGAGCGAGGCGAGGCGAGGCGGTGTGAGCGAGGCGAGGCGAGGCGGTGTGAGCGAGGCGGTGTGAGCGAGGCGAGGCGAGGCGGTGTGAGCGAGGCGAGGCGGTGTGAGCGAGGCGGTGTGAGCGAGGCGGTGTGAGCGAGGCGGTGTGAGCGAGGCGGTGTGAGCGAGGCGAGGCGGTGTGAGCGAGGCGGTGTGAGCGAGGCGAGGCGGTGTGAGCGAGGCGGTGTGAGCGAGGCGAGGCGAGGCGGTGTGAGCGAGGCGGTGTGAGCGAGGCGAGGCGGTGTGAGCGAGGCGAGGCGGTGTGAGCGAGGCGGTGTGAGCGAGGCGAGGCGGTGTGAGCGAGGCGAGGCGGTGTGAGCGAGGCGAGGCGGTGTGACCGCATGTCCCTACACCCTGGTTTAACGGGACCAGAAACCACTGATGTCCCCTGTGCAGTTACTCAGAATTGTGGGGAATGAACTTCCTGATGAACTTCATGAGCCTTCGATACGTCTGATATATTCTACTTTGACCTTTAAATAAATGTGAATTGACCAAATACTCATGGGGTTTTTGTCGTGGAGCCTCAAACCTTGAAAACCTGTTAAAGAAGAAAGGGTTCAGCACTTCACCAGGTGCGCTGTGTCCCCACCCAGCAGCTCATGCTGGAGGCCTCAGAGATGCAGTGTGGGAACAGGCCCTGCCCCCCCCCCAGTGCTTGCCCCCCAGTGCTTGCCCTCCCCAGTGCTTGCCCACCAGTGCTTGCCCTCCCCAGTGCTTGCCCCCCAGTGCTTGCCCTCCCCAGTGCTTGCCCACCAGTGTTTGCCCCCCAGTGCTTGCCCCCCAGTGCTTGCCCACCAGTGCTTGACCACCAGTGCTTGCCCCCCCCAGTGTTTGCCCCCCCCCCCAGTGCTTGCCCCCCCCAGTGCTTGCCCCCCCCAGTGCTTGCCCCCCCCAGTGCGTGCCCCCCCCCAGTGCTTGCCCCCCAGTGCTTGCCCACCAGTGCTTGCCCACCAGTGCTTGCCCCCCCCAGTGCTTCCCCCCCCCAGTGCTTGCCCCCCCCCAGTGCTTGCCCCCCCCAGTGCTTGCCCCCCCCAGTGCTTGCCCCCCCCAGTGCGTGCCCCCCCCCAGTGCTTGGCCCCCAGTGCTTGCCCACCAGTGCTTGCCCACCAGTGTTTGCTCCCCCCCAGTGCTTGCCCCCCCCCCAGTGCTTGCCCCCCCCAGTGCTTGCCCCCCCCCAGTGCTTGCCCCCCCCAGTGCTTGCCCACCAGTGCTTGCCCACCAGTGCTTGCCCCCCCCAGTGCTTGCCCCCCCCCCCCCCCCAGTGCTTGCCCACCAGTGCTTTCCCCCCCAGTGCTTGCCCCCCAGTACACCAAACTAGTCTCCACACCAGCGGCAGTTTTACAACTTACCCAAGCCAATCAACCTACGCCTTTGGAAAGTGGGAGGAAACCGGAGCACCCGGAGAAAACCACAGGAAGAACGCACAAACTCCGCACAGACAGCACCCGTGGTCGGGATCGAACCCGGGTCTCTGGCAGCAACTCTGCCGCTGCGCCACCGTGCCGCCCTCAAAGGTTCTGCACACAGATTCTCCGCGGTGGGGGGGGGGGGGGGGGGGGGGGGGGAGAGGGGGGGGTGATCAGACATTTCAGCTGGGATGGCTGTCGTGCAATGCCCTGCACCACAGCTCACTGTGACTATGGGGCTGGTGGTTTCACAGCTCACTGTGACTAGGGGCTGGTAGTTTCACAGCTCACTGTGACCAAGGGCTGGTGGTTTCACAGCTCACCGTGACTAGGGGCTGGTGGTTTCACAGCTCACCGTGACTATGGGCTGGTGGTTTCACAGCTCACCGTGACTAGGGGGCTGGTGGTTTCACAGCTCACCGTGACTAGGGGCTGGTAGTTTCACAGCTCACTGTGACTAGGGGCTGGTGGTTTCACAGCTCACTGTGACTATGGGGCTGGTGGTTTCACAGCTCACCGTGACTAGGGGCTGGTGGTTTCACAGCTCACTGTGACTAGGGGCTGGTGGTTTCACAGCTCACTGTGACTATGGGGCTGGTGGTTTCACAGCTCACCGTGACTAGGGGCTGGTGGTTTCACAGCTCACTGTGACTAGGGGCTGGTGGTTTCACAGCTCACTGTGACTAGGGGCTGGTAGTTTCACAGCTCACTGTGACTTGGGGCTGGTAGTTTTTCACAGCTCACTGTGACTAGGGGGCTGGTGGTTTCACAGCTCACTGTGACTATGGGGCTGGTAGTTTCACAGCTCACTGTGACTATGGGGCTGGTGGTTTCACAGCTCACTGTGACTAGGGGCTGGTGGTTTCACAGCTCACTGTGACTAGGGGCTGGTGGTTTCACAGCTCTCTGGAGACACCTCTGCACAACTCCTGGATTCTCGATGGAAGGGTTGGAGATACGGTTCCAACATCCCTCCACCCCATCTCCTTCCTTTGTCTGTCTCCTGGGAGCAATATATTCACAAGCAGATTTATTGCGGCTCCTGTAACACACTGTTTATTTCCTGATGTCTGCCATATGGTCTCTGTAACAGCCAATATGCAGTCTTCACTTCCCTGCTCCAGTGCTGCTCCACTCACGGCAGCCACCATCAGTCCTCTCATTCTCAGCTGATTTACATTTTGTGTGTGTGCGTGTGTGCATGTGTGCATGTGTGTGTGCTTGTGTGTGTGTGTGTGTGTGTGTGAGTGTGTGTGCGCTTGTGTGTGTGTGTGTGCATGTGTGCATGTGTGTGTGCATATGTGTGTGTGTGTGCATGTGTGTATTCACATATATGCTTTGTATGTTTGTGTCTGTTTAAGCTTGTGTGTGTGTGTGTGTGGATATTTGTCTATTTGTGTGGGGGGGGTTATGTGTGTGTGTGTGTGTGTGTGTGTGTGTGTGTGTGTGTGTGTGTGTGTGTGTGTGTGCACATACATTCTTTATATGCTTGTGTGTGTAAAATTGTGTTTGTATCACGTATGCATGCATGATTACGAACATGTATGTTTGTATGTATGTGTGTTCTTGTACGTGTGAGTGTGTGAAAATGTGTGCAGGTGAAAGTGTGCTTGTGTGATTTCTTTTCGTGTTGGCAGATTTGCCAATGCAATGGCACCACAATGATGAGAAGATGATAAGCTTTGTAACCGTGTGGATGTGCAGGGTTCCTCAAGGCTGATCTTTGCTCCTCACCCTCTCTCTCTCTCCCTCCATCCCGGTGGCAGGAAGCCCCTCGTTTGTTCTCACTGTTGGGGATGACCTGGATGAGATGTACAAACTCTCCCGAGTGTGTGCATGTGAAAGGCTTACATTTCCTCTGTTGGTAAAACATGCCAGCTGGCATCCACAACACTTAAACATTCAGGATGCCAGGCAGAGGAACCGAGACTTATCCAGCGATCGCCGTGTAAACGCAGCACAGCATCTTGCTGTTCCGTTTCCGTGTATGATGTTGCTCGCTGAGCTATTTCAATGGAAGCGTGAATCTGTTTTATTTTTGGCATGTTGTCTGAAGTAGGCAAGAGAGCAGAGATGGAAGTTAACCCGGTAAGTGATCACATGCATCCCTTTAAAGGATGGAGCAATAGTCTTGAGGACAGAAATAGATCGGGTAGATGCACAGAGTCTCTTGCTCAGAGTAGGGGAATCGAGGACCAGAGCACATAGGTTTAAGGTGAAGGGGAAAAGATTTAATAGGAATCTGAGGGGTAACTTTTTCACACAGAGGGTGGTGGGTGTATGGAATGAGGTGCCAGAGGAGGTAGTTGAGGCTGGGACTATCACAACATTTAAGAAACAGTTGGACAGGTACATGGATTGGACAGGTTTGGAGGGATATGGGCCAAATGCTGGCAGGTGAGACGAGTGTAGCTGGGACATGTTGGCCGGTGTGGGCAAGCTGGGCTGAAGGCTCTATCACTCTATCACTCTATATTGGCTTTCCTGGTTGCATAAGCTCATTATGAAGGACTAGCAGTAGCCTTGTTGGCCTCATGAGCCACTACCTCTACATTGCACCTCCAAGATATTCACTCGCCTCTCAGGCATTTTACAAGCTTCCTCTTCTGCCACTTCCCTCATTGTATTTCAGAGACACAGCATGGAAACAGGCCCTTCGGCCCACTGAGTCCATGCTGACCGTCGACCACGCGTTCACACCTGTTCCATGTTATCCCACTCGCTTGTCCACTCCTGAAACATCTCGGGGCCATTTACAGAGGAAAATTAATCTACAAACCCTTACGTTTTTGGGATGTGGGAGGAAACCGGAGCACCCGGAGGAAACCCACGCGGTCGCAGGGAGAACGTGCAAACTCCACACCGACAGCGCCTGTGGTCGGGATTGAACCTGGGTCCCTGGCGCTACGAAGCAGCAGCTCTACCTGCTGCGTCACCGTGCTGCACTAACCTGCTGTCTGTGCACACAAAGTGCTGCAGCAACTCAGCAGGTCAGGCAGCAGTAGGCACAATGTGTATGCGTGTGGCGTGAATCTGTTCCTCCCCCCTCCCCCCTCCCTCCCCCTATCTTCTCCTCCCCTTCCCCTCCCCCCTCTCCCTCCCCCTCCCTCCCCCTCTCCTCCCTTCCCCCCTTCCCCTCCCCCTCCCCCTCCCCCCCACTCCATCCCCCTCAACCTCCCTTCTCCTCCCTCCTCCCCCTCCCTCCCTCCCTCCCTCCCACCCTCCCTAGGAGATAGATTTAACCTTTAAAACGTGAATAACTTTAAAAATATAACACCGACTTCAATGAAACCTCTTCCATTGGCACCAAAGGGACAATGGTGAGTAAGGTGGGGCTGACATTGTCGCGCTATTTATCGTGCACCGTTTGGCTGTAGTTCAGGAACAAACAAATAAACAAACGAGAGTTTTAGTGCATAGATTTCAGCACCAAGACAATTCAAAGTGCTTTACATAAAACATTAAAGAGCATTTAAAAGCATTTGAAAACAGTCATTAAAGAGAATAGAAAATTAAAATGCAAGCTAAAATAGAATAAGACAGGGATAAAATACAAGAGTCAAAGTTACAGTGCAAAGCAAGCAATGAATAAAGGGGAATTGGACAGGCAGGAGAGACAGAATTATGTGCTGGGCCATGGGAAAGACTGAGGGAATGGGACTGGTGTATGGGCCGTCCGTTTAAGGTGGGGAGCAAGAGGCACACAGAGGCACAGTGGTAGAGTTGCTGCCTCACAGGGCAAGAGACCCCGGTTTGATCCTGACTACGGGTGCTGCCTTTACGGAGTTTGCAGGTTCTCGGTGTGAGCGTGTGGGTTTTCTCCGGGCGCTCTGGTTTCCACCCACACTCCAAAGACGTGCAGCTTTGTAGGCTAGTTGGCTTTGGTAAGAATTGTAAATTGTCCCTAGTGTGCGTAGGATAGAGTTCGAGACCCTTCTTCAGTCAGAAACGTCACCTAATCCTAACACGCCGAGTTACTCCAGCTTTCTGAGTCTATCTTGGGTTTGAGCCAGCATCTGCACATCCCTCCTGCACGCTTTCTCCACTTGGATGTTGGAACTCCCTGACCAGCCCACACAACCATCTTGACATTTCAGAAAGCTCATTGCTAGCCCGGTCCAATCTTCCTACGGCTATTTTTAACCCACTCCGCTCACTGTGTTTTTAATGCTGTCTGATTTCCAATACTTTCTGTGATTACAGCAGCCACTAATATTTAGTGGCTGCTGTAATCACAGTCTGAAGAAGGGTCTCGACCCGAAACGTCACCCATTCCTTCTCTCCTGAGATGCTGCCTGACCTGCTGAGTTACTCCAGCATTTTGTGAATAAATACCTTCGATTTGTACCAGCATCTGCAGTTATTTTCTTATACTAATATTTATGATATATTGGACTGATGCTGGAGACATTAATTTTGCAACAAGTACATCAATACCATTGTGAGGGTTGTCTGGTGCTTTACCGGGCTCAGTCGGCAAGATCGGACTCTTGATCTCGACATTGTTTATCCTCCGACAGCGATTCACAGGCCGGGTCTTGGTGGAATCTTCTGGCACGTTTCCCGGCTGCTTTTTGCAGCTCAGCCCTTGGTGTTCCCGCAAACCCCTCTGCCTTCCTCTGGGAGGAGGAGGCCCTGGCATCCAGCACAGTCCTCGGCGGTTGGAGCACAGACTGCCAGCCTGTTAGTGCCAGCCGCTTATTAAAAGGGAGGCTTGTTAAGGAATTGCAAATGGAAACCTGGGTGTCAGCATTGTGCTTTGACAGGGAAACAAAGGTTAAATGTTTCACCCGAACGTGGCTCATAATGTGACCTAGTGGAGTGTCCATGTACGGCAGTGCAGCGGGTAGAGCTGCTGCCTCACGGCGCCAGAGACCCGGATTCCATCCTGACCACGGGTGCTGTCTGTACGGAGTTTGCACCTTCTCCCAACTTCTCCCCTTGACTCCCCCCCCCTGCAGGGCCTGTACATCAGGAGGTGCAGATCCAGAGCCAGTAACATTATGGGGGGACCCCTACCACCCCAGCAACGGACTGTTCCAGCCGCTACGGTCAGGCAAACGCCTCCGCTGTCACGCTATGGAAACACAGAGGATGAGACGGAGTTTCTTCCCACAGGCCATCAGGACTGTTAACTCTCATATCACCAGGGACTCAATTAATTTACTGTATTAATTTATTTTTTATGTTAAATTCTTTTCTTTCTATTGTGTTTTGTAGTTTAGCACAATCCGCAGGCGTTGCCACTTTCATTCCACTGCACACCTTTAGATTTAGATTTAGAGATACAGCGTGGAAACAGGCCCTTCGGCCCACCGAGTCCGCACCGCCCAGCGATCCCCGCACACTCACACTATCCTACACACACGAGGGACAATTTTTACATTTACCCAGTCAATTAACCTACATACCGGCACGTCTTTGGAGTGTGGGAAGAAACCGAAGATCTCGGAGAAAACCTACGCAGGTCACAGGGAGAACGTACAAACTCCGTACAGACGGCGCCCGTAGTCAGGATGGAACCTGAGTCTCCGGCGCTGCATTCGCTGTAAGGCGGCAACTCTACCGCTGCGACACTGTGACCGCCCTTGTATATGTACCTTGTATATGTACGTGACAAATAAACTTGACTTGACTTGACTCGACCTGTGTTGGTTTTCTCCGGGAAGCCGCGGTTTCCTCCCACACCAGTTAATTGGCTTGGTATAAACCTGTCCCCAGTGTAGTGTAGGGTAGGGTAGTGTTAGTGTTAGTGTTAGTGTTAGTGTTAGTGTTAGTGTTAGTGTTAGTATTACTGTTAGTGTTAGTGTTAGTATTACTGTTAGTGTTAGTGTTAGTGTTAGTGTTAGTGTTAGTATTACTGTTAGTGTTAGTGTTAGTGTTAGTGTTAGTATTACTGTTAGTGTTAGTGTTAGTGTTAGTGTTAGTATTACTGTTAGTGTTAGTGTTAGTGTTAGTGTTAGTATTACTGTTAGTGTTAGTGTTAGTGTTAGTGTTAGTGTTAGTGTTAGTGTTAGTGTTAGTATTACTGTTAGTGTTAGTGTTAGTGTTAGTGTTAGTGTTAGTATTACTGTTAGTGTTAGTGTGCAGTGTTAGTGTTAGTGTTAGTGTTAGTATTACTGTTAGTGTTAGTGTTAGTGTGCAGTGTTAGTGTTAGTGTGCAGTGTTAGTGTTAGTGTTAGTGTTAGTGTGCAGTGTTAGTGTTAGTGTGCAGTGTTAGTGTGCAGTGTTAGTGTTAGTGTGCAGTGTTAGTGTGCAGTGTTAGTGTGCAGTGTTAGTGTTAGTGTTAGTGTGCAGTGTTAGTGTGCAGTGTTAGTGTTAGTGTGCAGTGTTAGTGTTAGTGTGCAGTGTTAGTGTGCAGTGTTAGTGTTAGTGTTAGTGTTAGTGTGCAGTGTTAGTGTGCAGTGTTAGTGTTAGTGTGCAGTATTAGTGTGCAGTGTTAGTGTTAGTGTTAGTGTGCAGTGTTAGTGTGCAGTGTTAGTGTTAGTGTGCAGTGTTAGTGTGCAGTGTTAGTGTTAGTGTTAGTGTGCAGTGTTAATGTTAGTGTGCAGTGTTAGTGTTAGTGTTAGTGTGCAGTGTTAGTGTGCAGTGTTAGTGTTAGTGTGCAGTGTTAGTGTTAGTGTTAGTGTTAGTGTTAGTGTTAGTGTTAGTGTTAGTGTTAGTGTTAGTGTTAGTGTTAGTGTTAGTGTGCAGTGTTAGTGTTAGTGTTAGTGTTAGTGTGCAGTGTTAGTGTTAGTGTTAGTGTTAGTGTTAGTGTTAGTGTTAGTGTTAGTGTCAGTGTCAGTGTGCAGTGTTAGTGTTAGTGTTAGTGTGCAGTGTTAGTGTTAGTGTTAGTGTTAGTGTGCAGTGTTAGTGTGCAGTGTTAGTGTGCAGTGTTAGTGTTAGTGTGCAGTGTTAGTGTGCAGTGTTAGTGTGCAGTGTTAGTGTTAGTGTGCAGTGTTAGTGTCAGTGTGCAGTGTTAGTGTTAGCGTTAGTATTACTGTTAGTGTTAGTGTGCAGTGTTAGTGTGCAGTGTTAGTGTCAGTGTGCAGTGTTAGTGTTAGCGTTAGTATTACTGTTAGTGTTAGTGTGCAGTGTGGGGATCTTTGGAGTGTGGGGGGCAAACCGGAGCACCTGGGGAAAACCCACGCTGGTCACGGGGAGAACGTGCAAAGTCAGGATGGAGCCCGTGTCTCTGGCGCTGTGAGGCAGCAGCTCTACCACTGCCCCACCGTGCCGCACTTGGTACACTTGGTAATGTTCGTATTATGGTGGCGGGCGTTATGTTATTGGTCGTTGAGTAAATATTATTGTAAATAATTGAATAGATTTTGTTTTGATAATAAAATAAGTGGTGTGAATGGGCACTCTATTGGCACGACATCTTTCCTTTGCATTAATACAGATCCCTGTGATGTAAAGGTTGGATGGTTTAAAGTCAACTAACATTTGGCCCTTTCCAATCAATTGTACAATTGAGTACAGTTTTATAAAGCCTGGAGTAGAACAGAGATGAGGAAAAACTTTTTCAGTCAGAGAGTTGTGAATCTGTGGAATTCTCTGCCTCAGAGGGCAGTGGAGGTCAATTCTCTGAATGCATTCAAGAGAGAGCTGGATAGAGCTCTTAAGGATAACGGAGTCAGGGGGTATGGGGAGAAGGCAGGAACGGGGTACTGATTGAGAATGATCAGCCATGATCACATTGAATGGTGGTGCTGGCTCGAAGGGCCGAATGGCCTACTCCTGCATCTATTGTCTATTGTCAATTGTCTATTGTCTATTGTCTATTTACAGCCGCACTCATTTGAGAGTCGGGTACTGCACTGAACAAGTCAATGTGGAATCGGCCTGCCTTGGCCCTTGGCCCTTGGCCCTTGGCCCTGGCCCTGCTTGTGGTGTAATAAACAAACGTTCTGGAGCAGTAATCACAACAAGGCGAGCGATCCACTGCCAGAGTGGGACCACACACACGCAGATGCTGGTCTATACCAAAGATTTACAGAGTGCTGGGGTAACTCAACGGGTCAGGCAGCATTAGGGTTTACCAACTATCTCGCTCCCAAATACGGGACAAGGTGACGTCACCGCCCCGCGCCCCACGTGACCTCACCCAGCCAGCGGCCACATGCTCCCGCTCCACCAATGGCGGCCGCTCGGGCCGGGAGGCGGGTTGCTACGCAACCTCCATTAGGCGGTGCCCAGGCCTCCAGACCTAGACTGTCTGGAGCTAAAATGTCGGAAACCTAGTGTCGGGACCTAAACTGTCAGGGCCTACAGCTTCGGTGCCTACAATGTCCGGGCCTACAGTGTCCGGGCCTACAGTGTCCGGGCCTACAGTGTCCGGGCCTACAGTGTCGGGGCCTACAGTGTCCGGACCTGCAGTGTGGGGGCCTACAGTGTCGGGGCCTACAATGTCCGGGCCTACAGTGTCCGGGCCTACAGTGTCTGGGCCTACAGTGTCAGGGCCTACAGTTTCTGGGCCTAGAGTGTCTGGGCCTACAGTGTCAGGGCCTACAATGTCGGGGCCTACAATGTCCAAGCCTACAGTGTCCGGGCCTACAGTGTCAGGGCCTACAGCTTTGGGGCCTACAGCGTCGGGGCCTACAGTGTCAGGGCCTACAGCTTTGGGGCCTACAGCTTTGGGGCCTCCAGTGTCCGGGCCTTCAGCGTCCCCCGGGCCTAATACGGGACAAGGGCGGTCCCGTACGGGACAAACAAATTTAGCCCAAAATACGGGATGTCCCGGCTAATACAGGACAGTTGGCAACCCTACATGCAGGAGATTTTCGGATAGTCGTACGGATATGCAGGGAATGGTGGGGTATGGGTTATTTAGAGGCGGTTGTCTTGGCGTCATGTTTGGCGCAGGGAAAGGCCCAAAGACCGAGGGGGGGGGGGGGGAGTGCTGGAGACGGCGGACGCGAGCAGCAAGGGGTTGGCAGGAGGGTGAACTGGTAATGCCTCCAGCGCTTCGGGTAGGTCGGCATCAGGATGTGCCCCCGGGTAACAAAGATGGCCGGGCAAGGAGAGGAGAGGGACGTCAGTTTGCGGGACCTGCTCCAGTACATCGAGCACACGGGGCCCGGCGGCACTGAATGACGGCACCAAATATGACGGCATGTGTGATATATCCAAAAAATAATTCTCTGTGCAGTCACATATCAAGCACCGTTGAACCATTGAACCACTCTGGGCAGCAGGGCTTGGCCCTGTGCTGTACTGAGGTAGACACAGAATGCTGGAGTAACTCAGCGGGACAGGCAGCATCTCTGGAGAGAAAGAATGGGTGACGTTTCGGGTCGAGACCCTTCTTCAGTCTGATCTGTGTTGTACTGATCTACATTCCATGACATACACTGGAATTAAGATTATTAAGGGGTTGGACACGTTAGAGGCAGGAAACATGTTCCCAATGTTGGGGGAGTCCAGAACCAGGGGCCACAGTTTAAGAATAAGAGGTAGGCCATTTAGAACGGAGATGAGGAAAAGCTTTTTCAGTCAGAGAGTTGTAAATCTGTGGAATTCTCTGCCTCAGAAGGCAGTAGAGGCCAATTCTCTGAATGCATTCAAGAGAGAGCTAGATAGAGCTCTTAAGGATAGCGGAGTCAGGGGGTATGGGGAGAAGGCAGGAACGGGGTACTGATTGAGAATGATCAGCCATGATCACATTGAATGGCGGTGCAGGCTCGAAGGGCCGAATGGCCTCCTCCTGCACCTATTTTCTATGTTTCTATGTCTATGTTTCTATGAATGGTGGTGCTGGCTCGAAGGGCCGAGTGGCCTCCTCCTGCACCTATTGTAAATATGTGATTCCAGACCAGCTAATCTAATTCTGAACTGCCCCAAACAAGCCACTCAGCCAGGTAAGGATAAGCAATAAATGTTGGCCTTGTCAATGATGCTCAGAACCAGAAACAAAAATGAATAAATGAATAAAAAGCTGTTGGGTGGCAGCTTTTTATAGCTGAAATCTCTGGGAATATGTTGCGTTTATATTCACACCTTCAGGCAGCTGGCATCTTAACCCTGATTGTCAGGGAATATTTCCAGCTTAAAAGGAGTAATTTCTTTAGCAAGGGTAGAGCAGCTTAAAGTGACAAACGTGACTCCCAGTGCAAGCCTTGCAGGAGATGCGTTCTGTGAGGGAATCAGCTGAAGGCGTCAGATGTGAGGCAAGGCAGCGTGTGAATAATGAGGTGGAGGAGCACCTCTGTCTCATTATAAACCTCTCACTGATAGCATTATATCCGCTGCAAGGCACCACGGCTGCCTCCTGACCTTTTTATGAAGCATTTCATGTCATATTATGGGACATTCACTCCACTGAGTGCTTCATTATCGTGCAATGATATTGCAGGTGATGATATTGTTGTAGTGCATGTCTGCACTTCTACTGGTACCCTGCTCTGACGTTTGACTGCCCGCCATACAAAACTAATTGGCTGTGATGTTTTTTTTGATTCCCCTGTCTCCGGTGTGGGCAGAGCTACTGCCAGGAGGGTGGGATTCTCCAGGGGAGGGGGGGGGGGGGGGGGTAATTTCCAGCAGGGTGATTGCTTCAGTGATGCTGCCTGACCCGCTGAGTTACTTCAGTGAAAAACAGTATCTGCAGTTCCTTTCCACACGTTGAGTTACTCCAGCTTTTTGTGTCTGTTTTCCTACACATCATGTGTTGGTCTTTCCGCTGACTGGTTAGCATGCAACAAAAGCTTTTCAATGTACCTCGGTACACGTGACAATAAACTAGACTGGACTGATTGAGGCATGCCTTCGAATTTTCCTTGTTCTGCCATTTCTAACATGCCACAGAAGGTAGTTGAGGCTTGTTCATTGGCTATATTTAAGAGGGATAAAGGGATCAGGGGGTATGGAGAGAAGGCAGGTACGGGATACTGAGTTGGATGATCAGCCATGATCATATTGAATGGCGGTGCAGGCTCGAAGGGCCGAATGGCCTACTCCTGCACCTATTTTCTATGTTTCTATGTAACAAGGTGACTGTTAAAAATAGAAAGGAATCTCAGGCGGTCACAAGAGTGGGGTATTGGAGAGACGCAAAACCTGCTCATTCTGCCAAGAGAAAGAGATATTGTGCAGTTTACAAATTCTGCACGACGCCTGGTAATTTATTTCACGTTGCTACATAGGGTTTAGCATTCCTGACTCAGCAAGCGACAGTTTTGCAGATGTTACTTGATTTTTAAAAAAATGCATGTTTCAGATGTTGACAGAAATCATTCAGAGCTACAAGGAAATGAGCCGGAGAGTGGTTTATGGGGGTACTTTGCCCGTATGCATGTACTAGGGAGATATAATGGCCATGTCAGATCAAGTCAAGGGGGAGGGGAAGCTCTTGTGTGTGCAGGTTAGCCTAATGCATGCAATGGAGCTGGATAGTGAAACAGTGAAAGGCCTGGGTACAGTGGATGTGGAGAGCATGTAGTGGGAGAGTCTAGGACCAGAGGGCACAGCCTCAGAATTAAAGAACGTTCCTTTAGGATGGAGATGAGGAGGGATTTCTTTAGTCAGAGGGAGGTGACAGACGGCTGTGGAGGACAAGCCAGTGGATATTTTTAAGGCAGAGATAGATAGATTGTTGATTAGTTCTTGGTTGGGTGTCAGGGGTTATGGGGAGAAGGCAGGAGAATGGGGTTGGGAGGGAGAGATAGATCAGCCATGATTGAATGGCGGAGTAGACTTGATGGGCTGAATGGCCTAATTCTGCTCCTATCACTGATGACGTTATGACCTTATGATTGTTTTCAGTTGATTGTTTGGGGCGGCACGGTGGCGCAGCGATAGAGTTGCTGCCTCACAGCGCCAGAGACCTGAGTTCGATCCCGACTACGGGCGCCGTCTGTACGGAGTTTGTACGTTCTCCCCGTGACCTGCGTGGGTTTTCTCCGAGATCTTCGGTTGCCCCCCACACTCCAAAGACGTGCAGGTTAATTGGCTTGGTATAAGTGTGAATAGTCCCTCACGTGTGTAGGATAGTGCAAGTGTGCTGGAATCGCTGGTCGGTGCCGACTCGATGGGCTGAGAGGGGCCTGTTTCATGCTGTATCTCTAAATTAAACTCAACTAAACCAAACTAAATTAAGGATAGGACGACTTGCTAGTTTGAACATTTTCATTTGATCAGAGAGTGCTGTGGGATCTTTAAAAGGCTTGTTATACTTGATGAACTCAGAGGTGGATGTGGGACAATGTGGGTCAGAGCTTTGTGGACCACAAACACTACAAATGGGCTAATCACCAATGTTAGCGATACAACTGTTCTGGTTGGAAATTCAGGCTGCCTTCTGCGCTGAAGGAGGCTGATTGAATCCTTTGAAAGCTGATGAAGGCAGTGGCCAGGGGGATTGTGTGGGATGGTATTGGGGATCCCACTAGTGTGGGATGGGGCTTGTGTGGGATGGTATTTCGGAGTCAGAGCTTGAGTCTCTATGTGGAATACCCCACCCAGGACCATGAGACACACCGACTCAGCTGAGACCTTTAAACACCAGTTAAAAACATATCTTTTCACTCAAGCTTTTAACTGATTCTACTTCCTTTGTTCTTTTACACTCCAAATTTTACATTTTATATATTTATATTAATCTGTGCCGTGTATGCATGTGTCCTTAAGGCCCTGTCCCACTTAGGCGTTTATTTAGGTGACTGCCGGCAACTGTCATAGTCGTAGCAGGTCACCGAAAAACCAGCGACTGGACCCCCCCACGACAATATCTACGACAAGCTACAACAACCCACCATCTAGTCGACGTCAAGCTACGGCAAGCCACTGACAACCGGCGAGCCAATCGTCGCGACTTAGGACGTCCACCTACGACACCCTACGACCACACAGGCCGTAGGTCAGGCAGCGTCTCAGGAGAGAAGGAATGGGTGACGTTTCGGGTCGAGACCCTTCCTCGACCCGAAACGTCACCCATTCCTTCTCTCCTGAGATGCCGCCTGGCCTGCTGAGTTACTCCAGCATTTTGTGAATAAACACCTTCGATTTGTACCAGCATCTGCAGTTATTTTCTTGCACCACACAGGTGGCAACCTACGACAACCGAAGTCAACCTACGTCTACCCGCGACAAGCTCCGACAAGCTCCGACAAGCTCCGACAAGCTACGACCGTGTTGGCGACAACTGAAGACAATTCACGTCATTTTGCCCTCCGGTTTTGACGCCGGTTCCTGTCGCCGGGTTGACGTAGGTCGTCGCCAATGGAATTCAACGAAGTCAGCACCGGCGACAACCTACGACAGCGCCAACGTCAGGAGACGTCAAGCTACGATCATTGGCGTCAAACCTACAGTCGTTGAAAATGTTTAAGCATTTCAAAATCCAGCTGCAACCAGAAAAACGCTACGACTCTTTGGAGACAACTCACGAACGTACAGGCGGCCACCTGGCAATCATGTGGCCACAGCCTAGTCACCTGTAGTCACCTGTAGTCACCTGTAGTCACCTGTAGTCACCTGTAGTCGCCTTTAGTCACCTGTAGTCACCTGTAGTCACCAGTAGTCACCTGTAGTCACCTGTGGTCACCTGTAGTCACCTGTAGTCGCCTGTAGTCGCTTAAAAAATTGCTTATGTGGGACAGGGGCTTTACTGTTTTAAATTGTATCTTTGTTTAGACATGTGTTTGTTTTTGTGGAAAGCACTTTGGGCTGCATTAAATTGCATGAAAAGTGCTATATAAATAAAGTTATTATTATTATTATTATTACTATTATTATTATTATTATTATTAGTCCCTCACAAGGGCAGTTTGTCCAGAATTGTGTGGAAGTCGGGGGTAAACCCCCCTCCCATGCCAGCTCCTACCTCACCTCCATCATCGTCTCTTCATACCAGTAATGTCCCCTTTATTCTCTCAGTCCTGGAAAGGGTGTGGGGAGACTTTACGAGGATGTTGCTGGGACTCGAGGGCCTGAGCTAGTGGGAGAGGTTGAGCAGGCTGGGACTCCTGCCAATGCTAGCACCATCCCACACACACTAGGGACAATCGACAATTTACAGAAACCAATTAACCTACAGACCTGTATATCTCTGTAACGTGGGAGGAAACCAGAGCGCCCGGAGAGAACCCACGCGGTCACAGGGAGAACATGCAAACTCCGTACAGACAGCACCCGTAGTCAGGATCAAACTCTACTGCTGCCACACGTCTCCACTGACGATGGGTCTTGACCTGAAACGTCACCCATTCCCTCTCTCCTGAGATGCTGCCTGACCTCCTGAGTTACTCCAGCATTCTGTGATACCTTCGGTTTGTACCAGCAACTGCAGTTATTTTCCTCCACCGCATGGCTCCAGATGGTTTAGCTCACGGGATCTTAGACACGCGCAAGCTTTCTCACCACAGCATGGCAACGACCCACGGAGAAAGGGCAGCTATATAGTTAATGCAATAGTCACCCTGGCATTTGGAACATAAGTTCATACGTGAAAGGAGCAGAATTAGGCCATTCGGCCCATCAAGACTACTCTGCCGTTCCATCGTGGCTGATCTATCTCTCCCTTCTCACCCCGTTCTCCTGCCTTCTCCCCATAACCCCTGACACCCGTACGAAGCAAGAATCTATCTATCTCTGCCTTCAAAATATCCACTGACTTGGCCTCCACAGCCTTCTGTGGCAATGAGTTCCACAGATTAACCAACAGTGGTTACAACAAACGTGGCACGTCCACGTCTGCACTATTGTAAGCAGAAATATGGGGTTGTGGAAAATATATACTCGGGGCATCAGAGCCCCCCCCGTTGTGGAAATATGGTATTGAAATTCCAAATTAATGGCAGCGGAAAATTAATCACAGTGCAGAAGATCACAGCGAATCCACATTTCCTTGGAGCATTAGAGGTTGCCTTTCCCATTAAAACCATGCCTTAAAGGGTTAATGGGACATCAATCACAGGGTCATCAAGTCAAATAGATAATGCAGCTGTGTCTAATAGTTCACGGTTGTGGTAGGACAATAGGGATTTCATTACTTTTTTTTTTGAATTTAGTTCCTCGAACGTGTTGCCTATTATCAAACAGAGGCCGTGCCTGTAAATAATTCACAGCAAATGAGCGGAATTCATTAAAGGAGCGAGAAGAGGGGAAAAAAATAAAATCACAGACTTAAACAAGAGCTGAACACATAGCAAAGCCAGGCTGGAACACCGAAGTGACAGCTCTGTAATTTTTGGACCGGCACTTGTATATGCACAGATATCTGCCTTGACATTTAGCACTCCATTATTTATTGGCCCTGTCCATGAAGAAATCCCAAGGGATGACAGATCTTTTCCATCTCGGAAGCTAAAATATGCCAATTTTCTTATATGGATACCGATATCTTAGCAACCAGACTACACTTGCACTAAGCTAATCCTCGCTGTGCAGCGATAATGATGGTGCACACAGTCACAAAATATGACATGACGATTTCTTTTTGGTCTTGAGTGACAATGGACTGCGATTCATCTTTTTTTTTGCTGTTGCGAAGGACTTGAACTAACTCAACGTAGCATCATAATACCACTCCGTGACTGGACTTGCCCGAGCCATATAGGTTAAAGTGTTGCTGTTGAACTTACCAGTGTTGCTGCGAAAATAAACAGACCTCAATAAATCTCTCGTAACCTATTGTGTTGTGTTAGCTTCTTCATCATGTAGCCCAGATTGTTCACGCTGGGAAGGCAGCTCAGCAACGCTCACACGTCGACAGGTCTTGTTGGTTCCTCGGTAAGCTCTCAGATATTTTTAAATTAAAGATGTATTTGTCATATGTAGGTTGGCACAGGGTCAACGGAACAATGAAATGTATTTGACAAGACAACGGGTCACCTCAGCAGTAATATTCCAAGGATAAATACGATAAAAATGACATTTTTTTGTACCTGGAGTACTGTGTGCAGTTTTGGTCTCCAAATTTGAGGAAGGATATTCTTGCTATTGAGGGCGTGCAGCGTAGGTTCACTAGGTTAATTCCCGGAATGGCGGGACTGTCATATGTTGAAAGACTGGAGCGACTAGGTTTGTATACACTGGAATTTAGAAGGATGAGAGGGGATCTTATCGAAACGTATAAGATTATTAAGGGGTTGGACACGTTAGAGGCAGGAAACATGTTCCCAATGTTGGGGGAGTCCAGAACAAGGGGCCACAGTTTAAGAATAAGGGGTGGGCCATTTAGAACTGAGATGAGGAAAAACTTTTTCTGTCAGAGAGTTGTGAATCTGTGGAATTCTCTGCCTCAGAAGGCAGTGGAGGCCAATTCTCTGAATGCATTCAAGAGAGAGCTAGATAGAGCTCTTAATGATAGCGGAGTCAGGGGGTATGGGGAGAAGGCAGGAACGGGGCACTGATTGAGAATGATCAGCCATGATCACATTGAATGGTGGTGCTGGCTCGAAGGGCCGAATGGCCTCCTCCTGCACCTATTGTCTATTGTCTATTAGTAAAGTAAAAAGACAATATTAAAAATAATCAATATATATGATGTGAAATGTGTTTATGAGTTCAGAAGCCTGATGGCCTGATGGTAGAAACTGTTCTTAGGTCTGGCCATAGTCCTGTATCGTCTGCCTGACGATAACAAAGAGAGAGAGAGAGCACATCACTGGCAACTGTCTCCCGGCCATTCAGGACATGTTCTACCGGCGGTGCCTGCGGAAGGCACGTAGCATCACCAAGGACCACAGTCACCCAGCACGCAGGAAAATGCCCTGAATGGCCGGGAGACAGTTGCCAGTGATGTGCTGTGCCGGCTTCACCACTCTCTGTAGTGGTTTGTGGCTGTGGGCAGAAAGGTTCCCGTACCGGGACGGCACGGTGGTGCAGCGGTAGAGTTGCCGCCTTACAGCGAATGCAGCGCCGGAGACTCAGGTTCGATCCTAACTACGGGCGCCGTCTGTACGGAGTTTGTACGTTTTCCCCGTGACCTGCGTGGGTTTTCTCCGAGATCTTCGGTTTCCTCCCACACTCCAAAGACGTGCAGGTCTGTAGGTTAATTGACTGGCTAAATGTTTTTAAAAAATTGTCCCTAGTGTGCGTAAGGTAGTGTTAGTGTGCGGGGATCGCTGGGCGGCGCGGACTCGGTGGGCCGAAGGGCCTGTTTCTGCGCTGTATCTCTAAATCTAAATCTAAATCTAAATAGAAACCAGACTGTAATGCAGCCCGTCAGCAGCAGGCTCTCCTCTCGATGGTGCATCTGTAGAAGTTTGTGAGGATGCTGGCGTACATGCCAAACTTCAGCAGGCTCTCGATGGTGCATCAGTAGAGGTTTGTGAGGATGCTGGCGTTCATGCCAAACTTCCTCAGTCTTCTCAGGAACAAGAGCCGCTGGCGGGCCTTCTTTGTTATTGTGTCCGTGTGCAGTGTCCAGGAAAGGTCCTCAGTGATGTGCACACTGAGGAACTTAAAGCTGCTGACCCTTTCAACCTCAGCATCACCGATGTGGATGGGGAAGTGTACACTCCCCTGCTGTCTCCTGTAGTCCACCATCATCTCTTTAGTTTTGCTGACATTGAGAGAGAGGTTATTTTCCTGGCACCAGCTGTTGAGTGCCTTTACCTCCTCTCTGTAGGCCGTCTCATTGTTGTCTGTGATGAGGCCCAAGATGGTCGTGTCGTCAGCAAACTTTAGGATGATGTTTGAGCTGTGCTTAGCAGTACAGTCGTGCGTGAACAGAGAGTACAGGAGAGGACTGAGCACACAGCCCTGTGGCGTGCCTGTGTTGAGGATCAGTGAGGAAGAGGTGTGGCAGCCAATTCTCACCACCTGGGGCCTGCCCGTCAGGATATCAAATATCCATCCGCAGATGGAGGTCTCCAGTCCAAGGAGCTTGGGGAGGGGTTTTGAGGGAATAATAGTGTTGAATGTCGAGCTGTAGTCAATAAAGAGCATTCTAACATATGTATTTCCTTTGTCCAGGTGGGTGAGTGCAGTATGTATTGCCATGGCGATGGCATCGTCCCCGTGGCCCTGTTTGGTCTACATGTAAACTGAAGAGGGTCCAAGGTGTCAGGGAGAGAGGAGCAGGTGTGAGCTTTGACTAGTCGCTCGAAGCACTTCGTGATGACATGGTTAGTGTGCTGTCCATGGACAGTCTCGGGATTGGAGAGTTTTAGAGGGATGTGGGCCAAACGCTGGTTAATCGGACCGACTTAAATGGGGCATCTTGGTCCGCATGTATGTTCTTAAATGATAGGAGCGGAATTAGTCCATTCGGCCCATCAAGTCATCTTCGCCATTCAATCGTGGCTGATATATCTTCCCCTCTTCACCCCAGTACAAGCATCACAATACATAAGCACAGATACATTTTAGATATGCATCACACAGTACATGTGTATGTCAGTAGTACGTTGGTAGGAAAGAAAACTGCAGATGCTGGTTCAAGTCGAAGGTAGACACAAAATGCTGGAGTAACTCAGCGGGTCAGGCAGCATCTCTGGAGAGAAGGAATGGGTGACGTTTCGGGTCGAGACCCTTCTGAAGAAGGGTACACCATCTGCTTTGATCTGTCCTTTTCACGCCTTACCCCTCCATATCTCTAGACCCCCTCTCCCCTAACTGTCAGGCTGAAGAAGGGTCTCGACCCGATATGTCGCCCGTTCCCGAGATGCTGCCTGTCCCACTGAGTTACTCCAGCATTTTGTGTGGATCATCAGTGTAAACCAGCGTCTGCCGTTCCTTCCTGCACATGACGTCCATCCCTGCTGCTAAGACCTCTCCTGTCCAAGACCTACACTGAGAAGTGACTAACTGCAGGGCTATCACCAGGGTGAGTGTTAGATATTCTCTGATGTCACCAATGTGTAGACCAGGGGCCCAGCGTAGCGGCATTAATGTGCACAGATCCACCTCGTGTCAACACAATAGACAATAGGTGCAGGAGGAGGCCATTCGGCCCTTCGAGCCAGCACCGCCATTCAATGTGATCATGGCTGGTCATTCTCAATCAGTACCCCGTTCCTGCCTTCTCCCCATACCCCCTGACTCCGCTATCCTTAAGAGCTCTATCTAACTCTCTCTTGAATGCATTCAGAGAATTGGCCTCCACTGCCTTCTGAGGCAGAGAATTCCACAGATTCACAACTCTCTGACTGAAAAAGTTTTTCCTCATCTCCGTTCTAAATGGCCTACCCCTTATTCTTAAACTGTGGCCCCTTGTTCTGAACTCCCCCAACATTGGGAACATGTTTCCTGCCTCTAACGTGTCCAACCCCTTAATAATCTTATACGTTTCGATAAGATCTCCTCTCCTCCTTCTAAATTCCAGTGTATACAAGCCTAGCCGCTCCAGTCTTTCAACATATGACAGTCCCGCCATTCGGGAATGAACTTAGTAAACCTATGCTGCACGCCCTCAATACAAACTGCTCCTGAATGGTATCTGCTGCTCATGACTCATGAAATATTTTGCTCTACAAATAAAGCAGCATCTGTCTGAATTTCCAGAGCAAGCTCTCCTAATTCCAGAACCTTCTCTCCAGAGATGCTGCCTGACCCGCTGAGTTACTCCAGCGTTTTGTGTGTATCCTCGGTGTAAACCCGCATCTGCAGTTCCTTCACACAACTCTCCTAATTCCAAATTGGATTGTTTGACCTATTGGCCAGCTCAAATGGAGGAGATATCTTCTCAGCTGCTCAACGGCTATGGTACATCTATCCACCCATTTGTGTTGTTATCAGTACGCCTTCCTTTCATCTATCAGACCGTTCATCTGCCTCTCTCTCTCTCTCTCTCTCTCTCTCTCTCTCTCTCTCTCTCTCTCTCTCTCTCTCTCTCTCTCTCTCTCTCTCTCTCTCTCTCTCTCTCTCTCTCTCTCTCTCTCTCTCTCTCTCTCTCTCTCTCTCTCTCTCCCTCTCTATCTATCTATCTCTCTCTCTGTCTCTCTCTATCTCTCCCTCTCTCTCTCTCGACACAAAGGATCCCCTGACAGTAGGGGTTGCCAACTTCCTCGCTCCCAAATACGGGACCAAGGGTGACGTCACCGCCCCGCGCCTCGCGTGACCTCACCCAGCCCAGCCAGCGGCCCCGTGCTCCACCACCACCAGCGGCCACGTGCTCCCCCTCCACCAGCGGCCACGCTCTCCCCCTCCACCAATGGCGACCGCCCGGGCCGGGATGTCCCGGCTAATACGGGACAGTTGGCAACCCTGCTTGTCAGTGGCCGGCAATGAGAGGGTTAAGCGTAGCTTGCTTTGCCCGGCTGCTGGGTGACGCTGACTGACGCCAGTGACAAGGCCTGACGCTGCCAATCAGCCGGTACTCAACAAGGTGACTGCTGCCCGCGTTGGCCCAGCGATACGCTGCCACTCGTCAGCCTGTTATTACTGTCTCGTTTGATCTGAGACCAGGGTCGCTCTCTAATCAAAGAGAGAAAAGGCCAACAGCCGCTAATTAAATCCTGTCAGAGGCAATTACTGCTTCACGGGCTGGGGCTGCTGGTGCTGAATGCTGATCGGTGAGAGAGAGAGAGAGAGGGAGAGAGAGAGAGAGAGAGAGGAGAGAAAGGGAGAGGGAGAGGGAGAGATGGGGAGAGGAGGGAGAGAGGGATAGAGGGAGAGGGAGAGAGAGAGAGAGAGAGATGGGAGAGAGGGAGGGAGGAGGGAGGGAGGGAGGGAGGAGGGAGGGAGAGAGAGAGGAGGGAGAGAGAGAGAGAGGGAGAGAGAGAGAGAGAGAGAGAGAGAGAGAGAGAGAGAAGAGAGAGAGAGAGAGAGAGAGAGAGAGAGAGAGAGAGGAGAGGAGATGGGGAGAGAGAGGGAGAGAGGGAGGAGGAGGGAGAGAGGGGGAGGGGGAGGAGAGAAGAGAGGGAGAGAAGGGAGGGAGAGAGAGAGGGAGAGAGAGAGGGAGGGGAGAGAGGGAGAGAGAGAGAGAGAGACGAGAGAGAGAGAGAGAGAGAGAGAGAGAGAGGAGAGAGAGAGAGAGAGAGAGAGGAGAGAGGGAGGAGGGAGGGAGGGAGGGAGAGAGGGGAGAGGAGAGGGAGGGAGGGAGGAGGGAGAGAGGGAGGGAGGGAGGGGAAGAGGGAGAGAGGGAGAGGGAGAGGGAGAGAGAGAGAGGGAGGGAGGGAGAGAGCACTGTTTCTTTTTCACTGATAGCTTCGCTGTGTGAGAGTTATTTTCCTATAATCTCTGGTTTTCTTTAGACTTTTCTTTAGACTTTAGACTTCGGACTAAAGACACAGCATGGAAGCTGGCCCTTCGGCCCACTAAGTCCCTGCCGGCCAGTGGTCACTCTGCACACGAGCACTACACTACACACTAGGGACAACTTTACAACTTTACCGAAGCCAATTAACCAACAAGCCTGCACGTCTGTGGAACGTGGGAGGAAACCGGAGCACCCGGAGAAAACCCAGGCGGTCACGAGGAGAACGTACAAACTCCGAAGAGGCAGCACCCGTGGACAGGATCAAGCCCGGGTCTCTGGCGCTGTGAGGCAGCAACTCTACCGCTGCACCACCGTAAAATGCAGATCAAAGCTCAAATGCAGTTTAACATAATCAGACCGTAAAGGGGATTGATAGAGACTAGTGCCGTGTTTGCTGAGGTTGCACTTTTGTCCGCCTGTTTGATTGAAAACCTGTTTAATTTCCTCTCTAAAAGATTCCAACAGAATTGCTAAAACATCAAAATCCGACCGGTGAGATCTGTGACACGGACAGAACCTTGATGAAACACTTTCAGTTTAGTTTAGTTTAGAGATACAGTGCGGAAACAGGCCCTTCGGCCCACCGGGTCCGTGCCGCCCAGCGATCCCCACACACTAACACTATCCTACACCCACTAGGGACAATTTTTACATTTACCAAGCCAATTAGCCTACAAACCTGCACGTCTTTGGAGTGTGGGGCATAACCGAAGATCTCGGAGAAAACCCTTGCAGGTCACGGAGAGAACGTACAAACTCTATGCTGTTGATGGCCTCCTTGCCCCTGAAAAGCTCTCGTTGCTTTTGCATGTAAAAGGATAGATATTGGCGTGTGATTATCTTATTTTCTTCTTCCTTCTCTGGTATTTTTCTCTCTGATCCACCCCGTGTTCCTTTTGTTGCGTGATTGTACTCATAGACAATAGACAATAGACAATAGGTGCAGGAGGAGGCCATTCGGCCCTTCGAGCCAACACTGCCATTCAATGTGATCATGGCTGATCATTCTCAATCAGTACCCCGTTCCTGCCTTCTCCCCATAGCCCCTGACTCCGCTATCCTTAAGAGCTCTATCTAGCTCTCTCTTGAATGCATTCAGAGAACTGGCCTCCACTGCCTTCTGAGGCAAAGAATACCACAGATTCACAACTCTCTGACTGAATTTTTTTTTCCTCATCTCCGTTCTAAATGGCCTACCCCTTATTCTTAAACTGTGGCCCCTTGTTCTGGACTCCCCCAACATTGGGAACATGTTTCCTGCCTCGAACGTGTCCAACCCCTTAATAATCTTATACGTTTCGATAAGATCATGTACAGATTGAGTTGACTGGATAACACATAAACAAAGATTTCCACTGTATCTCGATACAGTGACAATAATATATCAATACCAATA
Source organism: Rhinoraja longicauda (assembly GCF_053455715.1). Taxonomy (NCBI): domain Eukaryota; kingdom Metazoa; phylum Chordata; class Chondrichthyes; order Rajiformes; family Arhynchobatidae; genus Rhinoraja; species Rhinoraja longicauda. The sequence continues at coordinate 41,860,087 of NC_135970.1, read as the reverse complement.
CTGTCTATCTTTGTTGCCTTGTCCACCCACAAGCCTGCTGACACAGACACATAGGTCCATCAGGTTCATGCAGTCTCGCAGTGCCACCGACTAATAAGTGCACTCTCGTAATGTTGTCTGGATTGAAGGAGGTGCCAGAAAATCGGTGGTGGACCTTTACACCAGATGGTACAAAGAGAAAAATACCAGCGTGCAGATGATAATTTTTTTAACGATTGTAGCATTACAGTTCATCTGTATAGAGGTTCACCTGCACCTCCTCCAACCTCAACTACTGTATCCGCTGTTCCAGGTGTCAACTTCTCTACATCGGCGAGACCAAGCGCAGGCTCAGCGATCGTTTCGCTCAACACCTCCGCTCAATCCGTCTCAACCAACCTGGTCTCCCGGTGGCTCAGCACTTCAACTCCCCCTCCCATTCCCAATCTGACCTTTCTGTCCTGGGCCTCCTCCATTGTCAGAGTGAGGCCCAGTGCAAATTGGGGGAACAGCACCTCATATTTCGTTCGGGCAGTTTATACCCCAGCGGTATGAACATTGACTTCTCTAACTTCAGATAGCCCCGGGTTCCCCTCTCTATCCTCTCCCCCTTCCTAGTTCTCCCACTAGTCTTCCTGTGTCCGACTACATCCTATCTTTGTCTCACCCCTTCCCCTGACATCAGTCTGAAGGGTCTCGACCCAAAACGTCACCCATTCCTTCTCTCCCGAGATGCTGCCTGACCTGCTGAGTTACTCCAGCATTTTGTGTCTACCTTTGTAGTATTACAGTTACTATGCAAGGTGCCTGGATCATTTTTCCATTCAGAACCTTTTTGTTTCAGTCATTTAAAGTAAGCGTGCAGGTACAGCAGGCAGTGAAGAAAGCTAATGGCATGTTGGCCTTCATAACAAGAGGAGTTGAGTATCGGAGCAAATAGGTCCTGCTGCAGCTGTACAGGGCCATGGTGAGACCATATCTGGAGTATTGTGTGCAGTTTTGGTCTCCTAATTTGAGGAAGGACATCCTTGCTATTGAGGCAGTGCATTGTAGGTTCACCAGGTTAATCCCCGGGATGGCGGGACTGTCATATGAGGAAAGATTGGAAAGACTGGGCTTGTATTCACTGGAATTTGGAAGGATGAGAGGGGATCTTATAGAAACATGTAAAATTATAAAAGGACAGGACATGCTAGATGCAGGAAAAATGTTCCCAATGTTGGGGGGGTCCAGAACCAGGGAGCACAGTCTAGGAATAAAGGGGGGAGCATTTAAAACGGAGATGAAAAAAACTTTTGTGCAATGTACTGAATGTACAAACTCTGTACAGACAAGCACCCATAGTCAGGAATGAACCCAGGTCTCTGGCGCTGTGAGGCAGTGACTCTACCACTGTGCCATACGTGCTGTGCACTTCTCCAGTATTTTTCTCTTTACTTTACCTGTTGTACTTGAGTCTGGCTTCATTGTATTTTCTGGAGAAGGGTCCCGACCCGAAACGTCACCTATCCATGTTCTCCACAGATGCTGCCTGACCCGCTGTGTTACTCCAGCACTTTGTGAAACGTCACCTATCCATGTTCTCCACAGAAGCTGCCTGACCCACTGAGTTACTCCAACACTCTGTGTCTATCTTTGAAGGTATTCATGTTTAATATTATATGATTTTATTGGGTGCCAAGCAAACAAAAGCAATAACTCTCGTCCCATTCAAACGTTGATTTATATTTATGTGAGAACAGTGGGTGGTGAAGTGAGTTTGAAAAGTATCTTTGTCAATACTAATTTCTATATTTGAAGGATGCTTCTTTGTAACGGTCTTTGAATTCATTACTCATGTTATGTGTATTCTGTCTCCTATTTCTTACTGTGAGTTGCAATGAAAAAGTTTCACAGAATTAATTCTCATTCCCATTTTTATGTCCTGGATTGCCAATGGATCATGTCCAAGGGAATATTAACTGGAACCAAGCTAATCTATGACAACGAGAAGCCACCTTATTTTCTCAGTGTGCTAGGTTTGGTCTGAAGTTCGTAATCAATGCTCTCTTTACAAATAAACACACATCAAGGCGAAACGCAATGAGAAATGAGGGAGACAATTTAGGGTTGTGTGTTGGCCAATAATATTTGTCTTCAGTGCAATCGCCTAGTGGGAGAGTCTAGGACTAGAGCTCATCACCTCAGGGTTAAAGGACGTTCTTTTAGGAAGGAGATGAGGAGGAATTTCTTTAGTCAGAGGGTGGTGAATCTGTGGAATTCTTTGCCACAGAAGGCTGTGGAGACCAAGTCAGTGGATATTTTAAAGGCAGTGATAGATAGATTCTTGATTATTGCGGGTCAGGGGTTATGGGGCAAGAGAATGGGGTTAGGAGGGAGAGATAGATCAGCCTTGATTGAATGGCAGAGTAAACTTGATGGGCCGAATGGCCTAATTTAACTCCTATCCCTCATGATCTTATGACCTCATTTAAGTCTTCTCAATAGACCTTTTCATTATTTTGTTTCTTATTTCATAAGGCAATCCATATTTACCACACAACCATTTGATCAAAGCTGCCGTGGTGAATGAGATATCTTTGGAACATGGAAGAGTATGGCACAGCCCAGGGACAGGCCATTCGGCCCACAATATCTGTGCTGCCCATGATGCCTCTGCGTGCGCACACTCAACACCCCTCAAATCCTTGCCTGTTCTTGTAGCTGTCTAAATGCTTCTTAAATATTGCTATTGTACCTGCTTCCATCACCATCAATCAGCACTGGATGTTTCCACCAGTGGGAGAGTCTCGGACTCGCAGTCAGCCTTAGAATTAAAGGACGTTCTGTTGGGAAGGAGATGCGGAGGAATGTCTTTATTCAGAG